>NC_061121.1:58594483-58872296 GCF_002878395.1 Capsicum annuum | reverse complement strand
GGTGTTTGTTCTCATCGTAGGCCTCTTCTCTATGTTAGATTTTAGCATGTCAAGAACCGCCAATTACTCAAACTCCCAAATCATCAGTATGCACGGAATCCATTTGCAATCAATGGTCATTAACAACTTAAATTCCACGGTAAATTCAACGTTTGTAGCCGGATGCAATGTCATGTTCAACATCACGAACAAACGAGATATGGAGTATTTTTATGATAAGGGAGTGATATGGGTAATTTTCGATGAGAAAATCATGTGGACGTTACCAACAAATGAATTTTATCAAGCAGTCGGAGAGACAACGTTGGTGAATGCATCGGCTATTCCTGCAAAATTGGAGACAGATTTGTATGTACCAGGAGCACTTGCAAGTGATAAGAAATTGCATGAATGGGAAATGTTTAAGGTGAGGTTTGACATATATTATAGGGGTGGCGTAGGAAGAAATGGATTTAATTTAGGTGGATTAAAGTATGTTTGCAATGTCAATATGTCTTTTCGTGATGAGACTACACTTGTTGGTGGACCAAGCGCTTGTATTGGTAGCGTAGAGGATATCACTAGTTGTGACAACTTGTTCTTATGTTCTACAAATTAAAAACAATGCAAGTTGTATGAGCTAGCTCTTGATTTTGATAAAAGATAATATTTTTTTAGTTTTCTTTGTTTTTGTACTCTTAGTTAGGGGTGGGCATGGTACGGTACGGTAACTTCGATTTTTGGTATATAAAAGAACAATACCATTACCATACCAAATTAGTTCGGTATGGTTAGATATTTTAAAATTCGGTTTCGGTATTTTACAGTATGGTAATTCGGTAATCATTCTTTATTTAATTTCTAATTACATACATTCATATAAAAAAACTATAACTTTAAATTTTAAAAACGTCTCAATCATGTTAGGCTAACAACTATATTTGTTAATCAATTACACAAAAATAACATTTCAATCACGATTGAATAGTGCGAGATGCAAACTTTGAACAACAGTACCTAAACTTAAGCATAGTACTCCTAAATAATAAGCTTCCCAAAAAAATTATTTCTGAATAAAAGTTACTTTTGTGTTCAATTGGCAAATGGATGATATATAAATATATTTAATAATCTTAAATATAATATATATATATATATATATATATATATATATATATATGAGTTTTATAAGTTGTTAAAAAACTTCGGTGTGGTATACGATATTTCGGTATTTATTGCATAAATATCAAATACAGTATTAAATACTAAAATAATTTAAAATTTCTACCAAATACCATATCAAATACCATAACATTACACCGCGGTATAAAAAATTTTGGTTTCGGTCTGGTATTCAGTATATACCATACCATGCCCACCCCTACTCATAGTTTTGAGATATTTATTTCTTTCTTAGTTTGTTGCGAGAGAATTGATTTTAATTTATAAGTTTTTTTAAAATTAAATTTCCCAGCTATATGGGGTGTTGTATTTCTTATCAAAGGTTTAAAAATTAGAACACTAGGATATAAACTATCCATCAAAATGAATGAACTACTAGCAAAAACCCACTTATTGCTCATTCAACTTCTATACATGAAGTTACTATAACTAACAAAAAATTTAGCCTTGTCAAATTTTGATCTGATAGACGACACTTATCTCTTATCCACAAAGTAGGGTCCCTTTGCACCATTAGGTAGTTCTAGTTCATATATATAGATATTTCTATCTTGTGAGTTCAATGTCATTTTTGCCAATCGATCCCGATAGCAATGGTTGAACTTGACATTTGCACTACTAAGAGAATTTGATATCTTCTCAATAATCCTGTTGAGTTTGAAGCTATCTGCTTTCATGTTCATAAGCATCTCAATGATAAGCTTGGAGTCCTATTCAATAATTAGGTTGGTGTACCATTTTGTTTGCACTAGTTCATACCAAGCTGCCTTAGCTTCTGCTATATTGTGGATTATGCACTGAGACGATATGGAAAATATCATAACAAGTTGTTCGTTTTCATCTCTGAGTGCCCTTCCAAAATATCCTGCGCCATTTTGATTTTTGAAGCTTCTAACTGTATTAAGTTTAAGGCATCCCAGTTCTAGCTTGCTCCAACATACTATCGATATTCTAGACATTGGTTGCAGTTTCTCTAATTTGTGGTAAAACTTATTCTATGGAAGGGTGAGCTTGTGTAATACCCTGTAAGATTCTAAGCTTGGTTCAGTTTTTAGTGCATGCTTAAGGTTCCAAGACTTGAAATTCTTAACT
The DNA here is from genome assembly GCF_002878395.1 of Capsicum annuum. Taxonomy (NCBI): domain Eukaryota; kingdom Viridiplantae; phylum Streptophyta; class Magnoliopsida; order Solanales; family Solanaceae; genus Capsicum; species Capsicum annuum. The sequence continues at coordinate 58,870,043 of NC_061121.1, read as the reverse complement.
AAGTGTTGAGGACTTAGTTATTTTCAAGACTCCAAGACTTTACGGATTTTATTTTTGGACTTCTTGACCTCGAGACGTTGGTTTTTGAGTTGAAACATGTTTAGGGATGTTAAAGGTATGTATCAAAAGAGTTTTGGGATTTTCAGATGGGATTTGGGGAGTGTTCGGACAATAGAGGCAGTAAGCCTCTGCGATAGGGCCGCAATGCGTTGGTCATTCCCCTGAAATAGAGTCCGTGGCGCGTCACTTCCATCTTCATAATTTAAGGTGCCAAGGGGTAATTTGGTCCTTTCCCCTCAACCCTCAATGGTCCAAAACACGATTTATGACTTTTATAGGGGCATTATTTGCACATTAACCTCAAAATTACTCACTAAAAACCTTTCCTTTTCCCAAGAACAAAACTCAAGCCTATTCTCTCAAGAACATAAGGATTTAAGTTTTGATTTTAAGATTCCTTCAAGAATTAATTCAATTAACGTATGTGGGGTTTTGAACAAGGTTAATCTTTCACCCCTGTGCCCAGATGTATGATTTTCAAGTTGAATTTACATGTTTTAAGTTAGGGTTTATTCTTAAATCCTTATGTGTTGAAAGCATAGCATTATCATGTGATTTAAGGGACTAAAAAGCATAATAGTTGTACTTACTAATGTTTTAAACAACAAGTTTGATATTTTGTCTTGAATTTTGTTATTTTGATGATAAAGTGTTATTCTCCTAAGTTTAATACATTTCTTTGCTTAAATTTATGTATTATAATCATGTAATAAATTGTCCAATGTTATGAGTCCTTGAACTATAACCTCATATTACTATTTTAAGAGGTGTTATCGTATTTTTGTAATCATTCACTGCTGGCGGGTTATGAATACCTGATGTCTATTTGCTTACTTGCTATTTCAAAATTTTCAAATTGCAAGTTAGTCAGACCATGTTTTCATTACTATGTTCAAGTTCAAGTTGATCCTTGTCAGTATAGTACCATGTTATGTTGAACCTTGAATATCACCACTATCATTCAGTTAGGAGTAGGATTTAGCACCGAGAGGGAAGTATGGGTTCAACATATCATACTTTCCAAAAACTACATGCTCCCATAGGATTTAGGGACTCTCCAAAGAGCGTTTCATATTTTTTCCCAAATTGGGTTCAGTTTAGTGATCACTCCAGTTTAGGTTCCACTCCAATGGCACAGATAGAACAACCCTTCTCAAAGTGGGTCAGACGTTGGACTCTATGGTAATATCTATGGTTTATGTCGGTTACATAATAGCTCCCAAAGTTTCATTCAGTATTGGCCATCTATTTTAGTTCAGTTTTGTTAGACCAAGTAATCAGTTTTCAACATTTATTTAGCCAGTTATACAATCTACACCCGTTATTCAGATAATGCCAGTGTATTAAAATACTTGGTCTTGCATATTTAGTTTTACATGTTCATGTAATTACATTCAGTTTCTGAATGTATTTCAGTTTGTCCTTACCTCGTGTACTAGTACATTCAAAGTACTGATCGCATATTTTTCTCTTGCTTTATGTTGTCTTATAACATAGGTTCAGACACGTAGTTTCTCGATTATCCCTAGACAGCTTAGCTGCTCCCTGCAGCAGTATTAGTGAGTCCTCATCCATCAAGGACGTGCCATGTTATTCCAGTTATTTTAGTATTTCTTTATGTTCAATTCAGTTGGAGTTAGTTAGGGGTTTGTCCCATCAACTCCATAAGTTTAGAGGCTTTCAGACAAGCAGTTTAGTTTTCAGTGTTTATCAGATACTTCAGACATGTCTTTTAAATATTTTTGTATTTAGATTGATAGTACCTTGTTGGTTTATCTTCTACATATGTTATTTTACTTTTATTTCATTTAGTGCTCCTAGCAGGTACAAGAACATAGGTTAGCTTGGGGTCACTTGTGGCCTTAAGCACCGTGTCACGACTAGGGGGTAGCCTCGGGTTGTGACAAAACTTGAAATTAGAGCCTAAGGTTTTAAAGTGTCCTGGGTGTCTAAAAGTCACATTAAGTAGTGTATTGTGCATGGGTGTGAAGTGCACCACACTTATGGACAAGAGTCTACGAGACATTTTAGAAAAGTTGTCATTTTTTCACTATTTATGTCGTGCGAAAGAGCATGAGCTCTATTGAATTTCTCTTTTTGACTCATCCTTCATTTTGTTTATAGATAATGTCTCCAAGAAAAAACAACAGAAGAAGGAACAGGGATCAGCCCACACCATCACCCATTTAGGAAGATCCCCTAAATGACCATATTTATCACGCTGAGTTTAGGGCCGCTTTCATAGCCTTGGCTAATTTTGTAGCTGCTCAGAACAATCAGTAAGTTGATGTCCCAGCTAATCCAGTGTCAAATATAACTATAGTTAGGATTCAGTATTTCACTCGTATAAATCCCCCATTATTTTCTGAATCCAATTCTGAGAATGATCCACATGAGTTTTTGGATATGGTACAGAAGGTGACAGACATCATGAGTATCACTTCGAATGAGAGTGCAGAGTTGGCTGTATATCAGTTATAAAGAGTAGTTCACACCTGGTTTAAGTAGTGGAAGAAAGATAAGGGTGTGAAAGCAGAGCCTATGGAGTGGGAGAAGTTTTCCACGGCTTTCCTAGAAAGGTTCTCCCCACTAGAGTTGATGGAAGATAAAGTTTAGGAGTTTATAAACTTGAAGCAGGGAAGTATGAGCGTGAAGAAGTACTTACTCAATTTCACCCAGTTGGCGAGGTATGCTTCTACTATGGTGACTGATAATAGGTCCAGAATGAGTAAGTTCGTATCTAGTGTATCTGATAGTGTGGTTAAAGAGTGTAGGACCACTAGGTTGATTAAGGAGATGGACCTATCTAGACTCATGGTTCATTCTCAGCAGATTGAGGAGGAGAAACTTAAGGAGAAAGAGAGAGAATAAGAGGGCCATAATAGGTAGTTTTAACTTTTCTTAGCCAAGGTCGAAAGGCAGTAATCATTCTTAGTTCCACTAGGAATTTTCAGCCCCATCTCCATCCTCAGCTAGTGTAAATAGTAGCCTTTCCAACCCGCTCTGCAAAAAGTATGGTAGGAACCATTAGGGTGAATATCAGGAATGCATTAATGTGTGGTTTGGGTATGGCAATGCAGGACACAAGATCAAGGAGTGCCAAGTGGTATACCCGAAAGGAGGTGGTTCACGCTAATAAGGCCAGTCTAATCTTTTATCAGCTCCAGCAGGCCAGTCGTCTCAGCAAGGTGCCACTTCTAGTTCAACCAGTGGGTAGTGCCAGAACAAACTATATGCTCTCTGAACTCATCATGATCAGGAAAGTTCTCCTAATGTGGTTACGGGTATGTTACAAGTCTTCCATCTTCATGTTTATGCATTATTAGATCACGGAGCTTCACTTTTCTTTGTGACTCTTTACATAGCTGTAGACTTTGGTGTCAGTCCAAAAATGTTAGTAGAGCCTTTCTCTGTGTCTACCCCAGTGGGTAAGTCCATTACAACCAGAGAGGTATACAAAAATTGCCCTGTCACCGTGTCTCAGAAAGTTAATTCAGTTGATCTTGTGGAGTTAGAGATGACTAATTTTGATGTCATTCTTGTCATGGATTGGTTCCACTCATGTTATGACTCAGTTGATTGCAGAAATAGAATTGTCTAGTTTTAGTTTCCTAATAACCATTGAATCGAGGGGTAGTACTTCAGTGCTTAAGGGTCAGTTTATTTCCTATCTTAAGGCAAGAAAGATGATATCTAAGGGGTGTATTTACCGTCTCATCCAAGTCAAGGACTAAAAGTTTGAGACTCCGAGTCATGAATCAGTTTCAGTAGTAAGAGAATTTCTAGAAGTATTTCCTAAATATCTTCTCGGGATTTCTCCCGAAAAGGAAATTGACTTCGAAATAGATCTCTTTCCAGATGCCCAGCCTATCTATATTACACCTTACAGAATAGCTCTACTGAGCTTAAAGAATTGAAGGAACAGTTGAAGGATCTCTTAGATAAGGGTTTCATCAGGCCAAGTGTTTCCCCATGGGGTGCTCTAGTACTATTCGTGTGCAAGAAAGACGGTTTTCTCAGTATGTGCATCGACTACCATCAATTGAACAAAGTCACCATCAAGAATAAGTACCCTCTTCCCAAAATTGATGACTTGTTCGACCAACTTCAGGGTGTAAGTTATTTCTCTAAGATAGACCTTAGATCCGTCTACCATCAACTTAGAGTCAGAGAATGTGACATTTCGAAGACAGCCTTCAGAACTTAGAATAGTCACTTCAAATTCTTACTTATGTCTTTAGGACTAATAAATGCCCTTGCAGCTTTCATGGACTTAATGAACCGGGTGTTCAAGTAGTACTTGGACATGTTCGTCATAGTCTTCATTGATGATATCCTTGTTTATTCCCATAGTGAGAATGATCATGTAGACCATTTGAGAATTGTATTACAGACCCTTAGAGATCATAAGCTATTTGCTAAGCTTAGGAAGTATGAATTTTGGTTGAGATCAATAGCTTTTCTTAGCCATATAGTTTTCGGTGATAGCATTCGAGTTGTTCCTCAAAAGACTAAAGTAGTGAGAAACTGGCCAAGAACCGTCTTTCCGTTAGCTATCAAGAGTTTCTTGGGTTTATCTAGCTATTATAGATGGTTTGTTGAAGGGTTTTCTTCTATTGCTTTCCCTATGTCGAGGCTAACCCAAAAGAAGGTTAAATTTTAGTGGTCAGATTCCTGCGAGAAGAGTTTTCAAAAGTTGAAGACTCAACTCATTTTCACTCCAGCCTTAACTTTGCCAGATGGAATTGATGGTTCATAGTTTATTGTGATTCTTTTAGAGTTGGTTTGGTTTGTGTATTGATGTATAGAATCAAGGTCATAGCCTACGCCTCTAGACAAATTAAGCTCCATGAAAAGAATTCTCCGACCCATGATCTTGAGTTGGCAGTAGTTGTTTTTGCCTTAAAAATATGGAGGCACTATTTTTATGGGATTCATGTTGATGTGTTCATGGATCACAAGAGTTTACAATAAGTGTTCACGTAGAAAGACTTAAATCTTCGCTAGAGAAGATGGCTTGAATTGTTGAAAGTCTATGATATGAGTGTGTTATATCATTCGAGCAAGGCCAACGTAGTGGCGGATGCCCTCAGTAGTTTGTCTAAGGGTAGCATTGCCCATGTCGATGTTGTAAGAGAGTTAGTCCGTGAGGTTTATTAACTTGCTAGGTTAGGAGTTCAGTTGGTTTATTCGGCCGAGGAAAGTATAAAATTTCAGAATGGATCAGAATCTTCATTGACTGCCAAAGTAAAAGAAAAGCAAGACAGGGATCCTAGTTTGATTAAGTTGAAGGAGACGGTTAAAGATCATAAGGTGTAGGTTTTCTCCCAAGGGGGAGATGGTGTGCTTCATTGTCAGGGTAGATTATGTGTTTCGTGTGTTGATCGTTTGAGATGACGAATATTAACAGAAGTGCATGGTGTGCGGTATTCTATTCACCCCGGAGCCACTAAGATGTATCGTGATTTGAAGAAATAAGTTTTTTTAATAAAGGATTTAGCCTTAAAGAAATAATTTTGAAACAAGCTTGTTGGTAAAGTTAGAAAGACTTAATGATCTAAAATCTTCAAAACTGCTAGGAGTGTCAGTTTTTGGAATCAAGACAAGACGTGTGGGACAAAAACCTAGTACGCTTCTTTCCTTTAAGAAATTTTGAACACAGGCTGTAACATCATTTTTCTGATGTCTTAAGAACTTTGAAAGAATATACCATTATAAACATCTGAATCTGCAGCATTTAAGGCGCTAAGAATGAAAACAACCTCTTGTACCTCCAATTCATCAAGTGTCTGGTACATCTTGTCATTATCATGTAAGAAAATAATGAAAATAATGTTAAGGATGCAATAAAAAATATTAGATTTGATAGGAGGGGGTGCGAGATTAAACAAGTGTTGAAATTCTTGGTGGCATCCCTTGAGATTTTTTCATATCCGCTGATCTAATTACCCCTACTATTCTTGATTCTGACAAAACCTACTTTCTTCTCTTCTTACTCTAAATACTGTGAAATTTCTAGTATTATGATCTCCCTCTTCAAACCAATTACATTGAGATTCTTGAATGAGGATGGATTTTATTGATAAGTTTGTTCGATCCCCAATTGACCAACCATTATATTCTTTGTATCATTTTTGGATAAGACTTAACTTCTGCAAATATTTTACACCATTACTTCAAGTCTTCAACTTACTGTTCAATATAAATAGCTTCTGCAGCTATTACGTAAGAAAAAAATACACCCCCATTACTATATTCATATCCATATGATATATATGTTTTAGATCTTTTGTTTCTCACTTTCAGAATTTTAATATTATTATTCACCTTTTTTCATTTTTATCTTTTTTTTCTTTTCATTTTTTCAAAAAATCTTTGCAAATTTATAATTATATATTGGTTTGAATTCTTAACAAACACAAATTCTTTTTTTTTTCTTTTCTTGATTGCTGCAACAGACATTCTTTTGTTAATTAAAATTCTTTTTGGATTAAGCTAAAACTTAGACAAACACTTATTAAATTTATTTGACGAATGCACTTAACTAAAATAATATAGTAAAAATGAGAATTCTATTTTATATAGTTTCATTTTGTCTTTCTATCTCTGTATTTTAATTGAAGATCTTCTTCTTTATGCTTCAAACTAAAATCTTGATTTGAGCATGAAGTGCAGTCCAATGATTTTAGAAATAACTACATAACTAAGAAAAGATATCTAGTAAAACTACTCAACCACATGATAGTTTAAAAAATTTACATATTCTCGCTTGTCACTCTTTTCTTTTTTAAAAAATCTACTCAGTCAAATTTGTTTCTTTTTCAATGACTTTGGATTATCAGCCCTGTGTACATAAGCACAACCAACTGGTCTTTTTCGACTCTAATTTTAAATTTATACCTGTTGCGAACGTCTTCCATGTTGTCGTTGAGAATTCGGTAAGCTCTCTTTTAATTTTAGTGAAGCATTGGAACTTCTGTGTTTGAGCCCTATGGTAAAATCTTCTGCTATCCAGTCATCTGGAATTGGAGGCAGCAACATCATTTTTCTTTGAAATCATGTGACAAATTCCCAAAGAAGCTCATTGTCTCCTTAAGCAATTTTGGATTTTTCTTATTTGTACCTTTTTTGTCCTCGACGTGTGCTTGTACAAAAGAATCTTCAAGATGTTTTCAAGATTTGATGAAATACTTGGGTTACATGGAATACCATGTCATGGCCCTATTTTTCAAGGGTCTCTGAGTTCTTTAAGGAGAACTAATTCCACCTTTCCCAATTGCATATCATTACTTATTATTGTGCATGTACAAGTGTTGTGCCATGATTTCATCGCACTTCTGATGCTTAAAACTAAAATATATGCAAGTACTTCGGTACGTTTTGATAGATATGATGTATTTTTATGTCTATATTGTAGGAAATTAGGTTTTAGAGCTTAAAATAAGTAAAAAAGTTGAAGGCTGTAGAAAACCTCACCTACGAGACCACCTACATGGCATGAGGGTACCACTTAGGCCATAGTGGGTGACCTCGTGCGTCTCAAAGATGGGAAGTTTAGAGAAGCTGCAAATTTAAATTTAGTCTTATATTGACGAGAGTCTAGATATGCCACGTAAGTGCTACTTATACCCATCGTAAGTGTCTTTGCAAGTATCAAAAGAGAAACATCTGAGAACCTAAAATTTGAAGCTTGTATTTGATAGTTACGATGAGGCTACCTACGGGCCGTAAGTATAACTTATGCCTCATAGGTGTCTTCGTAGGTGGAAATTTTATAGAATTCTGAAGATTGAAGAGTTTAGGCCACTTACGACACCAACCTACGGGGCGTGGGTAGTACCTACGACCTGTAAGTGGGTTCGTAAGTGACCACCGACCCCGTTTTTCCTATTTGTTTTGGTTAGAATTTTTAGGGTTTTATGTACTGTATAAATACATTTTGGAAATTTTTGTACTAGTTTGCACACTACATACATTCACAAATATATATTGTTTTCAAGATTTGATTTTGGATCTTGAGAGCCTTTGTTCTTGGTTTTACGGCTGAGTATTAATTTGAGATTATTGGTTTTGTTCCTAAATTATTGTGATATTCATCTTATGCTTCCTTTATTGAAATCCATGGATGTTTTTGCAAGCATGAGTGGCTAAACCACCTAACTAGGGTTGTGGAAACCCTGGTGGAATAACGAAGTAGAGAAAGTGCAACGTTGGTCTTGATCAATATTCTTGCATGTATTGTGATCGTCTTTGGTTTAATTATTTTCTTAGCAGTGTCCAGTATTAAAAACCTGATTGTATTCACCAGTTACTTCATAAAAGAAGTAGAGATTAGGAAAAAAAGATCGCGATAGTAATTTGAGGCTGCAAACCCGTATCTAATTAACTTGACACTCAAAAGGTAATAGTTAATCTGGGAAATATGATATGGGTTAGTAATACAAAACTCTGAGACTAAAAGGTAAAGAGTGAAATTCACTAAAGGCGTTCACAAGATGGTTAGTGATACATAACTTATTAGATTCTGGATGCAAGATATTAGGATAGTTCAATAGAGTACGATAAATCTATGGAGTTAAGAAGTCAGGGGAAACGCAGTCCTAGTATTCAACTCGTATTGATCTCAACCAAAGCAACCAAGATTTGTTCTTTTTGATATTGTTCACATGAAAATTCCCCCATTCACTTTCCTGCATTTTTGGGCTATTTCAAAAAATTTATGAGAGATATTTGACCTATTACTTATAAGTTCGACCCCAACCTCCGTTGGGTTACTATATTTCACATCGATCGCATTATATTTATTGGAGGTGTAGTTTTGGAAGACATAAAATTTTGGCATCATTTTCAAAAAATATTGTTACGTATTTATTGATAGAGTTTGTTAAGTTTGTTAGGCTTTACTTTTCTGTTCTTCTTGGGGCATACGCCGGTGTATGCCCAGTACTAGGAGTTAAGCCAATTCCTTGATCCTACTTGATCCAAAGCTTTAAAGAACCCTATGACAGAATTGTTAGATGTTGGAACGCGGTCATAAAGCTCATCATGAGGGGCTTTGAGATGATCCACTTGAATTGCCTCCCCCATCTTTGCATTAAGTAGGAAATAGCAATGTAAACCACTGCATGGCTATTAGCAGAAAAAAATGCGAGGATGGATAATGAGGCTACCCGTCATGCAGTTCTAGCGAAGAAGCATAAATAGAAAGATAATCACTAATCAGAACTTGATAGAGCTAGAAGAGATAGAGCTCCCGTACTCCCAGCTTATCAGTATGTTCGAAGAATATGGTGATCCAGAGGAAGACCTGGGGTACGTTAAGCCCATGAGATATGAGCTATCATTCCTTTTTACTTACCCCTAGGGACGAAGTTTGATATCACAAGTGCCATGATTCAGTAGCTAAATTTGAAGGGTGTCTTTGAAGGTTTGCCAACTGATGATGCAAATATACACATCATAAATTTTATTGGAATTTGTACTTCATATAATATACTTGGAGTGAGTCAGGAAGTGTCAAGACTCAGGTTTTTTCTATTCTTCTCTCTAACTGGTAAAGTGATATTATTGTTAGGGGAACTACCTCATGGGTTCATTACTTCTTGGAACAAGTTATGGAATCAGTTCTTAGACCAATTTTTCCCTTCAACCAGAATGCTACAATTGATAAATGGGATCTTTAATTTCAAGCAATTGCATTCTTCCATTTAAGAAGAAGTTGATGATAGTGCCTAATCACAGAACTTTGGGGAGAAATTTTCTATCATGCACTGAATACCAGTTCCAAAGCCATTGCAGATGCTATTATGGGTGGAGCTTTCATGAGACTGCATTGGGAGACAACATTGAAAATCTTAGATCAAATCTCTCTTACAACCGATGGTGGCATACTCGAAAGGCAGACAAATGTGCTGAACTTATGCCATTGTGAATTCCAGTGAGCAAGGAATCATAGATTATACTTTGGATTAAGAAGTTTCACAAGAGATAACGGAGATTGGGTTACTAACTAAGTAATTCAAAACTATGAATTCCGAAAAGGTGAATGTTATGGGTCCACAAGGTAAAACACCTTAGTTGTATGACTCTGATGTTGAAGAAGAGGTAAAGTATCTAAATAGAGATTTGGCCAATTTCCAAGCCATGGGCCAAGATTTTTCTCAAGACCTTTGGAACTCGAGGCAAAGTAAACAAGGGAGAAACTAGTATGGGAACAAATATATGGATCAGAGCATAGAAAAAGACAGTGACTAATGACATAAGGATGATTATAAGGAGAAGAGTGGTGCATATGTTCCACCTAGGAACCATGACACTGAGTCAAGGATGGAGGCGTTTCTCACTAAACTTGTAAAGGGGCCACAAAGTCAAGAAAGTTGCCTTAAGGAGATTAAGGCAGATATTTCAGGTTTGAGCCAGAAAGTGGAATTGGATGCCACAACAATCATGCAGCTTGAGCAATAATTTGGTCAAATATCGATGACCTTGAATCAACATCAACTAGACACTCTTTTGAGCAATACTGTGTAGAATCTAAAGAATGACAATCTTTGTCTTCACATCTAGTAAGGCTAACATTTACCCCCATACTTGTAGTTGATGAAGTTTGGGATAATGTTGCTATTATTGAGGATGCACCCAAAGAGAAAGCTAAAAAGTTGGTGACTAGTGGTGACATCACAAAAATTAACGGGTGTTTATAGAAAAGATGTGAAGGATAAAGTCAAGGGGAAGGAAGTCGAGTATGTATTAAAGACCATTCCATGAACTCCTCCACATTTTTCCCAGAGATTAAGGAAGAAGCAAGAAGAAGGGAAGTATCAGAAGTTCATGTTGATGTTTAAGGAACTATCTGTTAATATTCCTTTTGTAGAAGCATTAAAGCAGATAACAGGCTATGGGAAGTTCATGAAGTATTTGGTTACTAAGAAGCGGATGGTGAATTTTAGGCCTGCTGATAATATGCACCATTGTAGTGCTATTTCTTATCGATCTTTAGTAGAGAAGAAGGAGGACCCATGAGCCTTTACTATTCCTTGTACTATTGGATACTTTAACTTTTCGTGAGCTTTATGTGATTTGGAAGCTAGTATCAATTTGATGCCGTTGGTGGTGTACAAGAAGTTGGGGTTGGGGGCACCTAAACTGATATCGATAAGGTTATTGATGACTGACTGCACTGTGAAGATACCGGCTGACGTATAACGTGATGTGTTGGTAAAGGTATCGTCCATTATAGTTACAGCTGACTTTGTGATCCTTGACTGTAAGGTGGACTTCGAAGTCCCTATTATCTTAGGAAGGCTCTTCCTAGCTATGTGTAGGGCATTGCATTACATAGAGATGGGGCAGTTGAAGTTCAGAATCTATGATAAATAGGCAACTTTCAATATGTGTCAGTCGATGTGACAACCAAAGGATATGTGGGTGGTGTCTGTGATAGACACTATGGATGATGATGCATTAAATGTCCCTATTGAGGAAAGACTTAGGACTGAGGAACTAGCAACAGTTATTATGAACTTCAATAGTGATGATATTGATGACTATGATGAGATGGTAAGTGCACTATATAATAGTGGCATTAATTCTTATGCTCTAAAGAAGTTGGATCTTGACTTGAAAAATAGTGCTACTTCACCAACTCAACCATATATTGAGGAACCACCGGTCTTGTAATTGAAGGCTCTCCCATCTCACTTGCTGTCATGACCCGATTTACGAGTCATGATGTCACCTACTAAATCCAATTAGTAGGTGAGCCAAACCATAACCTGGAGCTAATACAATGTGTTAATTCGGTGCAAATTCCCTACATAGGTGAATTTCAGGAACATAATTTGTAAATAGATTAATATTCGACATTGATGAAAATTGTCAGTACAAGATACCATTCCATAACCTAGTAGAGCTAGTATAAGAGCATTTAATAGTATTACAACTTAAAGAATTAGATTAGTCAATAACATCTATCTCGATAACCAAATACTGTATATAAATATAGAGGGAAATGGGATACTTGAACTCCAAGAGCTTACCCTATCTCCAAAAATATCAACACACCACGATCAATGATCAATGGCGACAACTAGTACTTGAATTTATTCAAATATGGTATAGAATTATAGTTTGAGTACCAAAACAACGGGTACTCAGTAGGCATCATTGACTGGCTGAGCTGAATCATGATATAAGTATGATAAAATACAAGAAACATAACTAAGTCAAGGTATAGAAACCATCCTGAACCAACTCCGACATAGCTGTGCAAAAATAAGTAAATAAATTGGTATAACAACATAATGTAACATAAAACATCAACACATGCAATCATAATTCAAAATTGGCTCTCATGCCAATTGGTGTGGAAAAGAAATAACTCATCACAGACTCCTATACGCTTGGAGGGTGCACTCAAAAATATAATACAACAACCATTCATCGCTTACAAATAACCAACTCATTATTGAACCATCATTTCACCATTTACCAACATAGCAACCTTATTATCATTTACACACTAGTCCATTAATCAACTATCCCTCTCTTATCACTAGGTCAATTATTAGCTAGTCATTGTATATCCACTAGTCATCATTTATCAACTTAGAATAATTTGTCAATTAGCAAATTTACCACTAGAGTCCATTTATGTCATGCCATAAGAATTTTCTCATATTCCAACTTATCCAAATTGCTATATTCAATCTCACACCCGATATCATTAATAATAAAAGTATGTCATCAAATCATAATATGCATATCCAGACTCAAACCATTAAATATAATCAATGTCCAAGCTTGAATTGGTAAAAATTCAATAGCCGAACTTGAACCGATAAATAATAAATAGTCAAAATCGAATTTGTAAATAATCAATAGTGTCGTAATTATCCTTCGAACTCTAATAGGGTATATAATCAATAGCGTAATCATCTTCTAGATTCAAACCGAATATATATACATACATATATATATGTGTGTGTATATACATAATCAACATCATGAATAACATCATCAATAGCATAAATAATAGCATGATCAATAGGCGTCAACCCTTAAATTAACTAACATAACCATCAAGTATTAAGATTCCTCAATATTGCCTCAATACACATTTCCAAGAGTTAAGTGAAAAAGTTAGCAAAAACTAACATGTGTCCTAGCCTAAAGTCAGTTAAGAGTCTACTTCTTATCCTTGAGTTTTGTATTTTAAAAATTCTACCCTAACTAGTCTTAAGGTATCTAAATCTACTTTTAGATGTTAAAAAAGCCATAATCAGCCTTAGGTAGAGGTCCTTTCTAAACATATTAACTAAGTCCAAAAGAAACTAAGGCAAACTTTATTAGTGTAAGCAACTAAGGACAATCTTACCCTAAGCATGGGTGACTAGAGAACTTTTACTTAATCTTAAGTGATCTAACGCATTATCATGACAAAACATGGGTAATAGAGTCCAATTCACCTAAGGCACAAGTAGCCAAGTTAAATGTTTAACTCTACAATTTAAAAATGGCCTAAACGGTTCGACTAATCCAAGTATTACATTTCATCATTAAAAAAAACTAAAACCCATCCCAAATATAAGAAAATATCATAAGAACACTAGTAGATATCTCAATCTAACAATGGATAAACCTAGCCTACCCTGACGTCGAAGAAAACTCAACGAACTGCTAAACCATCACTTTTCTCTTTCGAGAAGCCTCCTCAAGATACCAAACTATCATAAGCACATTATACTCATAAATAATAGAATAATAATAGCCATATTTCACCATTGTGCTTTAGGTCAAAAAATCACATCAAAACCCCATGTGGATCCCACTTATGAAAATCATATTTTTAAACCAACTCAATATTCTTACAAGCTCAAGGAATGATTACCCTAAAAAATGGGTGAAAATAAAGCTAATTATGGCTAAAATCAATCCCTAATGGTTTTGTGGTTTTGAGCAATAAATCAAGAAATTTCACCAAGAAATGGGTGAATTCTTACCTCAAATAGAAAGATAATCGCGAAAATAGATGTTAATCTAGCTTACCAATCACCAACAAGCTTTGAATCCCCTCTATCTTACTATTTAGGGATTTTATCTCTTAAGAGCGTTATGAAGAATGGCCAAAATTCATGGAGAAATAGTCATTTTATACCCTGTCCAAGCTCTTAGCAGTCGCTATCGTGACTTGAGGCCTCACAATCGCACAATTATTCGTTTGCCACACAAATCGCAATCATGACTCTCCTTCACAATTTTACATCTCCTCTACCAAATGAGTCACGATTGCGGTCCAAAGTGCTGCTTTGTGGTGTTCCAGAAAACTTAGTGCACCTGATTTTCCAAGTCCAAAAAGGGACTAGACCGAGTGCTAGAGATTTGTTCGGAACCCCATATATACAAATTAACTATGTAACCACACCAAATTCAATGTTTCGGATGCACTGTTACACCTGAATTTTCCATCCGATGTGGTTTCAACCAAATGTTGACCCCACACCCATATTTAATTTTCTTAACTTTTCGACCAATAGGTCAAAATAAGCCTAGGTGCTTTAGGACTCTAATGAAAGGTTCACCTATCCTAAAATCAATATTCCAAAGTTGTTGGTATTGTTAGAATTTGCATTTAAGGTCATTTTACTCAAATTTTTGCCCGATGTCCATTGGAACCAGCGAAGACTTCAAAATAGAAAAATGGCTATAAAAACCAAATGAACTGTCCGGTAACCAAGCTGTCTATTCCAATAAGTAATAAATAAATTGGGGCAGCAATAGAGAAAATTTAATAATTAAAATAAGTGGAAATACAAAAAATAACCTGAAGGGTCATTACATTTGCAATATGCATTTTTGGGGCCAACAATTCCTTATCGATTATTATTGCTACTGATTTATTGGATTCACAGGTAGAGAAATTAATTTAAGTCTTGCATAGATTTAAGAGGAATATAATATAAACTATTGCAGACATTATGGGAATTTCACCCGAGCTTTGTACTCATAAAATTTAGCTTGAATCAGAATATATTCCCAGCATTGAACACCAGCGTCGATTGAATCCTCTTGTACATAAGTTAATCAAGAAAGAAATCATAAAGTGGTTAGATGTGGAAGGGGTTTACCCCATAAAAGACAACAATTATATTAGCGCAGTTTAATGTATACCTAAGAAGAGTGGGGCCACTGTGGTCCCAAGCGAGAAGAATGAGTTAGTGCCCATGACACCAGTTACTTGATTGAGAGTGTACATGGATTCCTAGAAGTTGAACACATGGACACAAACGAACCATTTTCCGATGCCGTTCATTGATCAGATGCTAAATAGACTTACAGTCAGGGGTTGGTATTATTTTCTTGCTGGGTATTCAGGGTACAATCAAATTTTAATTGCCCCTGAAGACCAATAAAATACTACTCTTACTTGCGCATATGGTACTTTTGCATTCAAGAGGATGTCATTCAAAAAATGCAATGCTCTTAGGATCTTTCTGTAACATCCCAAAACTACCCCCTAGTCGTCACACGGTGCTTACGGTCCCGAGGGACCACAAGCTAACCTATGAGCTAGTACCTACTGTGAGCACTGAATAATATAATCATGAATGTGGAAGAATAACTAAAATGCCATAAGGTTTTAATAATGATACGACTACTGAATTATGAATCTGGTAACTGAAATCTGAATAATCTGAATTGCAAACTGTAGTGTTTGAAAAGCCTCTAAACTGAATACTGTGAGTTGATGGGACTGCCCCTAACTAACTCTACTAACTACTGAGATAAAGGCATAAAGTAACATAATCTGTCCTCAGATGAGGACTCATCATTGCTACTGTACTGCTAATGATCTGAGGGACTAAGTGTGATCTGGGAACTAAGCGTCAACACCTATGATATAATACATTATAGCGCAAAAGAAAGGTATGCGATCAACACTTTAAATGTACTGGTATGCTAAATGAGGTAGGCTAAACTATATAGTTTCATGAACAGAACTAATAATTAACTGAATATGCATGTAAAACAGGGAGTACTCAGTAGAGAACAAGGACTCTATAGATACTGAAAAGATAATGGTACTTGTTCTGCATATTTGGCTCTGCTTCCCAAGTGGCTCCCTCAACGGACTGATTCCCCCAAAGAAATTTGACCAGTGGAACTTCTTTGTTCCTTAGTCTACGAATATGATGATCATGAATTTCGACTGGGACTTCTTTAAAGGAAATACTTTTCTGAATATCTACACTTTATAAGGGAACAACTATGGCCGGATCACCAATACACTTTTTCAATAATAAGACATAGAACACTGGGTTTACTGAGGGTAAATCTGAAACCAACTTAAGCTCATAAGCTACCTTTCTGAAATGACTAAGAATTCTGAAAGGACTGACAAATCGAGGACTGAGTTTCCCTTTCTTGTTGAATCTCTTCACTCCTTTCATGGGTGAGATTTTCAAGTACATGAAGTCACCAACCTCAGACTGGAGATCCTTTCTCCTCATATCTACATACGATTTCTATTGGATCTGGGAAGCCCTAAGGCTTTATCTGATCAACAGAACCTTTTCTAACATATCAAATACTAAGTCAAGCCCTACTACTTCATCCTCATCTACTTCAAACCAACCAATTAGAGATCTACATCTCCTTCCATAGAGAGCCTCAAATGAAGCCATACAAATACTGAAATAATAGCTATTATTGTATGCGAATTCAATCAAAGAAAAATGGTAATCCTAACTACCCTTGAAATCAACAACGCATACTCTCTGCATATCCTCAAGAGTCTGAATGGTTCTTTCTTCTTATCTATTTATCTGAGGGTGGAAATCTGTACTGAGGTGGACTTGGGTACTAAGACCCTTTTAGAATGCTTTCTAGAAATAAGAGGTAAACTGGGTTCCTCTATCTGAGATGATATAACCAACTCTCTGAGATAGATTTTGGCATAGTCCTTAGCTGAATAAGAAGTATGGACTGGCAAGAAATGAGTTGATTTGGTCATCCTATCAATGATAACGCAAATAAAATTATGCTGATGATGGGTACATGGCTAACCTATCACAAAGTCCATGTTTACTTCCTTCTATTTCCACATGGGAATATTGAACTCCTGCATGGACCCACTAGGATTCTAGTGCTCAATCTTAACTTGCCGGCATATAGAATAATTAGATACAAACTGTGCAATATCTCTCTTCATACCACTCTACTAATAGATCTCACACAAATTGCGATACATATTAGTGGCCCCTGGATGAATAGAATAACATACACCATGGGCTTCTGTAAGAATTCGTAGACTCAAATCATCTACACCAGACACACATAATCTACCCTGACAATGCAAAACACCATCTCCCCCTTAGGATAAAATCTCCACCTTTTGATCTTTAACTGATTCCTTTAACTTAACTAGACTGGGATCTCTATCCTGCTTTCCCTTTATCTTGGAAACTAGAGATTATTTGGTGCTAATATGTACCTACACACTACCCTCTACTGAGTCGACTAAGCGGACACCTAGTCAGGCAAGCTGATGAATTTCTCGAGTTAACTTCTTCTTACCATCCTTAACATGAGCAACACTACCCATAGACAATCTACTGAGAGCATCAGCCACTACATTGACCTTACCTGGATGATACAGAACACTCATGTCATAATCCTTCAATAACTCCAACCACCTTCTCTGATGTAGATTCAAATCTTTCTGAGAGAACCCTTACTGAAGGCTTTTGTGATTAGTGAACATATCTACATACACCCCATACAAGTAATGCCTCAAAGTCTTTAAGGCAAACACTATTGCTGCTAACTCAAGATCATGAGTAGGGTAATTCTTCTCATGGGATTTAAGCTGTCTGGAGGCATAGGCTACGATCTTACCTCTCTGCATAAGGACACAACCCAAACCTACTCTAGATATATCACAGTACACAACAAAACCATTTGAACCATCTGGTAGAGTATGAACTGGGGCTGAGGTGTGTCAAGTCTTCAACTCATGAAAACTCTTTTTGCAGGAATCTGACCACTGAAAATTAACTTTCTTTTGAGTCAATTTAGACACAGGGGATGCAATAGAAGAAAACCCTTTAACAAATCAATGGTAATAGCTAGATAAACCCAAGAAACTCCTAATATCTGATGAAGAGATGGGTCTAGGCTAGTTTTTTATCGCCTCGGTCTTTTGAGAATCAACTCTAATGCCATCACCAGAAATAATATGGCCAAGGAAAGCTACTGATCTTAGCTAGAATTTACACTTACTGAATTTAGCGAACAACTAATGGGATCTAAGAGTGCAACACTTTTCTAAGATGGTCTGTATGATCGTCTTTACTATGGGAGGTAACAAAGATGTCATCAATGAAGACTATGAAGAACATGTCCAAGTACTGCTTGAACACTTGATTTATCAAGTCCAAGAAGGCTGCTGGGGAATTTTTAAGACCAAAAGACATGACTAGAAATTCAAAGTGACCATACCGGGTTCGAAAAGCTATTTTCAGAATGTTACATTCTTTGACTCTAAGTTGATAATAACTTGATCCGAGGTCTATCTTTGAAAAATAGATGAAACCCTGAAGTTGGTCAAACAAGTCATCAATTCTAGGAAGTAGATATTTATTCTTGACTGTGACCTTGTTCAACTGACGGTATTCAATATACATTCTGAGAAACCATCTTCTTACGCATGAATAGAATAGGTGTGCCCCATGGGGAGACGCTGGGTCTGATGAATCCTTTATCTAAGAGATCCTTCAACTGTTCTTTCAGTTTTTTGCATTTAGTTGGAGACATTCAATATTGCAAGAATAGATATAGGCTGAGTATCTGGGAGAAGGTCTATTCCAAAGTCGATTTACCTTTTGGGAGAAACTCCAGGATGATCTTCAACAAATACATCTGAGAATTCATTTACTACTGGAACTGACTCAATAGTTGAAGTTTTTGAGTTAGAGTTTTTGACTTGCACAAGATGGTAAATACATTTCTTCGATATCATCTTTCTGGCTCTAAGGTACGATATCAACTGACCCCTAAGAGTTGTAGTACTACCTCTCCATTCAAGGACTAGTTTATTCGGGAATTGAAAATAAACTATTCTATTTCTATAGTCAACTGAGGCATAGAATGAGTAGAGCCAATCCATGCCAAGAATGATGTCAAAATATATTATCTATAACTCTATGAGATCTACTGAGGTAACTTTCTGAAATATTATGACCAGATAGTTTGTGTATACCTATCTGGATACAATGGAAACACCTACTGGGGTAGAAAATAAAAAGGGCTCTGCTAGAGTTTCGGGACTTACTCTGAAGTTGACAGCTATATATAGAGTTACAAAAGAAAGAGAAGCTCTAAGGTTTAATAAAGCATAAACATGTAAGTGAAAGACTTGCGACGTACTAGTAACTATGTCTGGAGAATTTTCTTGATCTTGGTGGGACTGAAAAGTATATAATATATTTGAACACTGACCACTGGTAAAACTGGAAGCAACACCCTACTGAGTCGGGCGACTGGATGGAATGGATGACTGATGGGACTGGCCCTGTTGGTGCACATCCCTACCCTTCTGAGAAACTACCCGACACTTCTGAATATAATAGCCTGGCTTTCCACACCTGAAGCACACATCACTACCTGCTTTACACTCACCCTGATGGTGTCTTCCATATTTCTAACATAGAGGATTTGTACAAGAACAACTAACACTGACCTAGGACTTAGATCCTGATTTGGGTATTGGAACATTGGCAGAAGAGAGTGATGGGGCTGAAGACCTCTGATAAAAATAAGGACAATTACCACCTTTTGACTTTGGCTGATTGAAATTAAAACTACCCATCATAGCCCTCTTATTTCCCCGCTCGCTCTCTTTAATCTTTTGGTCCTCTATCTATTGAGCATAGACTATCAGTATAAAGTCCATCTCACTAATCAACATTGTAGTCTCGAGGGATCACCAGCTAACCCATGAGCTGGTACCTGCTATGAGCACTAAATAATATAGTCATGAATACGAAAGAATAATTGAAATGCCATAAGGTTTTAATAATGATACGACTACTGAATTATGAATCTGGCATAATACTGAAATCTGAATAATCTGAATAGCTAACTGTAGTATTTGAAAAACCTCTAATTTGAATACTGTGAGTTAATAGGACAGACCCTAACTAACTCTACTAACTACTGAGATAAAGACATGAAGTAATATAATTTGTCCTTGGATGATAAGGACTCACCACTGCTACTTTACTACTGATGATCTGAGAGACTAAGTGCGATCGGGGAACTGAGCGTCAACACCTATGACATAATACATCATAGCACAAAAAAAGGTATAAAATCAATAATTTGAATATATTGGTATGCTAAATGAGGTGGGATGAACCGCATGGTTTCATGAATAAAACTAATAATTAACTGAATATGCATGAAAAATATGGAGTACTGAGTAGAGAACATGGAATCTGTAGATACTGAAAATGCATGAAGATTTGTAAATACTGAGGATGCATGACCAAGAAAATAAGAAAAACTAAGTAAAATTTACAAACTAAAATTTGTATGCTTTGGTCAAACAACACTAAGACTGAAAACTAAGCTGGGACTGTAACTGAGACTATATTTGAGATTGTATTTGAGACTGTGTCTTAGACTTGGGAGGTATCATCTAACTGATATTCCCCAATTTTAGCTAATCAGGGTCCAACCTGTAACCCCAGTTAGAATAGTGTTAATACCATACCACGGGTACCAACAATGGATGTGTGGATCCACTAAACTAATATAATGTCCAAAGGACTAAGGGTGTCAAGCCTGAACTGATGGGTGGCCCCTGCAAGATAGTCAAGCCTAATCTGACTAGTGACTACTCATATACTACACTGGAAATATAGTTATGGAGTATAAGGACTGCTACTAATGACTCTGCCTATCTAACGGGGAAGACGCCATCATTACACTCGCTCGATGCTAAATCCTAGTCCCAACTGAAAGACATTGAGATACTAGACTGTTCAAAATTTAATGACTGATATCTGACCATTCTGATAATATTCATAATATAATCAGAAAACTATTCTGTAATGTACTGATACTAGACTAAGTAAGCAACTATGGATTTTGGTATTCAATACCCCCAGAACTCAAAATAATAATAGTAAAATGACACTAAAACTTACAGATCAAAACATGAAGGCTCTTATTAAATAAATCACACTTGTAGGCATTTTATCAAACACTTGTAGTTCATGGTTTAAAATAATCATAGGAATGTCCTAAATCATATAGAAATAGCAAGAATTCGACATAATTGAGTCAAATTGAGGTCTTGTTCAATAAATAACACCATTAATACATAGAGGATTAAATAATAACAATAATTTCATGGTAACATAGTAAGAATCATAGTTCATAGAGATTCATGGGTGAAATCATAATTTAAAATACTAACTTGAAAAGATCACAATTTCATAATCTAAAAGGGTTGCTTGGCCTCCATGGATGAAAGGAATCCATGGATGAACATCTAACATACCTTAATTGATGGTTTTCTTGAAGTTCTTGGTGAATTTTTGAGGATTACCCTTGAATTTAAGAGCTAGGGTTCTTGATTGGGAGAGAATGCCTTTTGATTTGGGGGAAATTAATTAAAGAATGATTTTAAAAACATCTGTAGGGCTTAAGTATCACACTTGGGCGGACTAAAATAAAGGGGGAAATGACTGTTTTATCCCTAGATGAAATATTAATTTTTTATTTAATTTTCTCGAAATGGGCTCCTAGCACGACGCAGTGCTATCACACTGAGTCACTGGTAATTGAAAACTGGGAATTGGACTAGTGGTGCGATGCACCATTATCACAGTAAGCCTTTGGATTTCATTTTGGCCATCTTTGCGATGCGCCAACATCGCGGAGGCCCACTGAAAATTGACAAATAGAAAACTAGCCTGCTTCGCGACACTCCATGATTGTGGAGTCTGACTAGAAATTGAAAATTGTCATTTGGGCTGCCTACGCGACGCGTTGAGGGTTAAAATGACGGTGTTTAACAACTAAAACTCTAAATCTCCTTAACTTCTTACCCGGTTATTGGATTTAGGCAAATTTGATATTGTTGGAAAGCTAATTCAATTTTCTATGCAATGGCAGGCTCTAATCTAGAAAATAATGAGTGTTTTGAAAATGTTATAAATGAATACTCTTGTATTGGGACTTAGATTATGGTAGGGAAATATGGAATATTACACTTTCAACACTATATAACATTGATATTTTTTGATATAGAGGAGGACACTATCTAGGTTTTCATGGATGAATATTTGGTTTTTGGGGACTTTTTTAATGATTGTTTGGCCTGTTTGGCCTATGTAATTTAGAAGTGTGAGGAGTGCAACCTGGTTCTGAATTACGAAAAGTACCACTTTGTGGTTAAGGAAGGGATTGTTCTTGGACACAAGATTTCAAAAAAGGGTATTAAGGTTGATAGAGTAAAGATAGAGGTGATTGAAAAATTACCTCATCCAATTTCACTTAAAGGTATCCAAAGTTTCTTGGGTTATGCTGGGTTTTATAGGAGATTCATCAAGGACTTTTCTAAAATTTCTAATACTTTATGCAAGCTTTTAGAGAAGAAGGTGAAATTCGTGTTTAATGTTCATGATTTAAGGAATTTGAGTGACTTAAGGAGCGGTTGATCTCGGCCCCTATTATTGTGTCTCCTGATTGTTCCTTGCCTTTTGAGTACTTTTGAGAAATACTGATCCACGTATATGTCTATGTGCTGCATTTTCTTATAATGTAGGTCCTGGTTCTTAGTTCCTGCAGCGTGATTGACTTCGAGCATCTCCACTTACATCCTAAATTTTGTGAGTTCACATAGTTTAAGGAACCATTCTTATTAGACTTTGATATTGATACATTGTTTTAGTCATTTGTTTTCAGTTTAGTTCTTGTCAGCTGGGGTTTGTCCTACTAGCTCTCTAGTAAAAAGTAGAGGCTTGTCTGACTATTTTCTATTTTGGGTTTCAATATGTTGGTTTTAAGATTTCAAAGTTTAAGACTTTTAGTTATTATATTGATTCAATATTTCAAGATTTAATATGACAACTTACCTTTATTATGGGTTCCAAAGTTGTTAGAAGGCTAAAAGGGTTAGCTTGGGACTACTTATAGTCTTGAGCACCGTGTAACGTCTAGGGGGTATTTCTCGGACATTACAAACTTGGTATCAGAGCCTAATATTTAAGGAGTTCCAGGGAGTGTGAAAAGCCGCGTTACGTGGAGTCTTGATCATGGGTGTGAAGAGTGCCACATTTATGAGCAAAAGGCTACAAAACAATTTAGGAAATTATCCTCTTTCTTTCATGATCAATCATGCTTATAGTTTTATTTATTTGCTTTAACTCGTTATTTTACGTGATATAATATGCCTCTCTACAGAGCCAATGCACGCAGAAATGGTGACCAACCACCAATACAAGCCAACCTTCTGAATAAGAATATGTCTCATGCTAAATTTTGAGCTTTTTTTTAGGAGTTAACCTAAGCTGTAACTGCCAATGTTCTGGGAAACCATCAGGCTGCAAACTTACTTTAGCAGAATGGTGATTTAGCTACACCCAAAATTTATGACTTTATAAAAATGAATCCACCTAAGTTTTTTGGGTCCAAAGTTGGTGAGGACCAACAACTCTGCATTGACAAGGTGAGAAATATCACTCAAGTTATGCATGTTACTGAGGAGAAAAGTGTATAATTGGTATCCTATAGGTTAAAGAATGTTTCTTATAATTGGGTTACTATGTGTAAGGATGGTGGTGGTGAGAATAAAACTCCTATCAGTTTGCAGGTATTTCAAGATATGTTTTTGGATAGGTTCTTTCTACGTGAGATGAGAGAAGCTAAGATTGAGGAATTCATGAACCTGAGGCACGGCTCGATGAAAGTAAAAGAGTACTCCCTTAAGTTTACCCAGTTATTTAAATGTGCTCCCGAGTTGATAGTTGACTCTAGATCTAGAATGAGTAAATTTGTTACTGGAGTGTCTGGTTTAGTAGTCAAGAGTGTAGGACTACATACGTATTGGGGATATGGATATTTGTAGGCTGATGACTTATGCTCAATAGATTAAGGCAGAGAAGTTGAAGGCGAGAGAGAGGGGAAATAAGAAGACTAGAATTAAATAGTTTGAGTATGGCCAACCAAGGTCTGGAGGGGGAAATTATTCATAGTTTCAGGATCACTCGTCTATGCCAGCACCATCTTCAGCCAGTTCCCCTACACCCAGAACCCAGCAAGAGTAGTGGGGCATGACTTATATTTCTAGGTCTCAGAGTAGTGTGGCTGGAAGGCCTAATTACTCGCCTTGTGTGATGTGTGGCTGAAACCACCTTAGTGAGTGTATGGCGGGAAGAAAAGGTTTCTATGGATGTGGCAAGTTGGGTCACAGAATCAAAGAGTTTCCTTATACTAAGCAAAGAAGCAGGGATGTTCATCCCCAAAGTCAGGCTACTAGCGCACCAGCTCCTCCAGGTTGCCCAGTCCCTCTACAAGGTGCATCATCCATTACTGGTGATGGACAGAATAAGAACTGGTTCTATGCTTTACCATCCCAATAGAAGTAGAAGAGTTTACTAGATATTGTTACTGGTATACTTCGTGTCTTCTATTTTGATATTTATGTGTTGTTAAACCCTAGATCAGATCTCTCGTATACGATTCATTTGATTACAATAAATTTTGGGATAAATCCTGAAAAGATCTCCAAGACCTTCCTAGTTTCCACCCCAGTAGGTGAGTCAATTATTGCCAGCCTAGCCTATAAGAAGTGTCCCATCACTGTCCTGCATAATATCATACTAGTAGACC
Organism: Capsicum annuum; assembly: GCF_002878395.1. NCBI lineage: Eukaryota > Viridiplantae > Streptophyta > Magnoliopsida > Solanales > Solanaceae > Capsicum > Capsicum annuum. Next base: position 58,845,083 of record NC_061121.1, on the reverse strand, counting down.
TAATAAAGCTAGAAATGGTAGATTTTGATATTATACTAGGCATGGATTGACTCCATTCTTGCTATGCATCAATAGATTGTCGCACCCCTATAGTAAAGTTTCAGTTTCCTAATAAGGCAGTTTTTGAGTTGGAAGGTAGTTTTGAATCTCCTAAGAGTCATTTCATATCTTATCTTTAGGCCAGAAGTTGATATCCAAAGGGTGCATTTATCATTTAATTAGAATCAAAGACACTAAGTCTGAAACTTCTACAATTCAGTCAGTCTATATAGTCAATAAGTTTCCTCAGTTTTTTCTCAAAGATTTGCCAGGGGTATGCCCCGATAGGGAAATAGAATTTGACATTGATCTTCTTCTTGATACTCAAGCCATCTCCATCCCTCCATATAGCATGGCTCCAGATGAACTTAAAGAGTTAAAAGGAAAACTTAAATACCTCTTAGATATAGGTTTCATATGGCTAGTATTTCTACATGGGGCGCTCCAGTACTATTTATGCGTAAGAAAAATGACTCTGTCTGAATGTGCATCGACTATCGCCAGTTGAATAAAGTCATAATCAAGAACAAATATCCTCTTCCTAAGATTGGTGACTTATTTAACCAGCTTTAGGGTGCAAGTTATTTCTGTAAGATAGATCTCAGATCCGGCTATCATCAGCTTAAAGTAAGGGAGTGTTATATTCTAAAAATAGCCTTCAAAACCCATTATGGTCACTTTGAATTTCTAGTCATGTCCTTCGGGTTAATAAATGCCCCAGAAACCTTTATGGTCTTGATGAACATAATATTCAAGAAGTACTTGGACATATTTATCATAGTCTTCATTGATGATATTCTTGTTTATTTCTGAGTAAGAATGACCATGCAGACAAACTCAGAATCATATTGCAAACTCTTAGAGCCTATCAATTTTTGCCAAATTCAGTAAGTGTGAATTTCAGCTTAGGTTAGTAGCTTTTCTTGGCCATATAGTCTCTGGTGATGGCATTAGAATTGATATCCAAAAGACTGAAGTAATGAAAAGCTTGCCTAAACCCATCTTTCCATCAGGCATGAGGATTTTCTTGGGTTTGGCTGGCTATTACCGATTGTTTGTTAAAGGGTTTTAATCTATTACATCCCCCATGTCTAGATTGACTTAAAAGAAAGTTAAGTTTCAGTGGTCATATTCCTGTAAGAAGAGTTTTCAGGAGTTAAAGACTCGATTCACTTTAGCCTCAGTTTTGGTGCTACCTGATGGCATAAATGGATTTGTTTTTACTATGATGCTTCTAGAGTTGGTCTGAGTTGTGTTTTTATATAGAGAGGTAAGGTCATAGCCTATGCCTCGAGATAGCTTAAACCTCATGAAAAAAACTATCCTACCTATGATCTTGAATTAGCAACTGTTGTATTTGCCTTGAAAATTTAGAGACATTATCTTTATGAGGTGTATGTTGATGTGTTCACGGACCACAAAAGTTTGCAGTATGTATTTTCTTAAAGAGAGTTAAATCTCTATTAGATAATATGGTTAGAATTATTAAGGACTATGATATGAGTATTTTGTATCACTCGGGGCAGTCCAATATAGTGGAAACACCCTTAGTAGATTGTCTATGAGTAGTATTGTTCATGTTGAGAATGATAAGAAGTTAGCTCAGAAGGTTCATCAGTTGGCTAGATTAGGTACTTGTTTAGTTGATTCAGCTGAAGGTAGTGTATGCGTTCAAAATAGTTTAAAATTTTCTTTGGTTAGCAAAGTGAAGGAGAAACAAGATAGGGACTACAGTTTGGTTAAGTTGAAAGAGTAAGTCATAGATCTAAAAGTAAAAGTTTTCTCCCAAGGGGGAGATAGCGTGTTAGTAGACTGTGTGTGCCATGTGTTGATAGTTTGAGACAACAGATTTTTGCGAAAGAGCATGGTGCACATTACTTTATTCATCCAGGATCTACCAAGATGTATCGCGATTTGTAGGAAATCTATTAGTGGAGTGGCATAAAGGGGGGGGGGATTATTGGTGAGTTTATAGCCAAGTATACTAATTGTCTATAGGTTAAGGTTGAGCACCAAAATCCTGTAGTACCTTCTAGGAGTTTAGTATTCCCACTTGAAAGTGGGATGAGGTGAACATGGACTTTGTGACAGGGTTACCCTGTTCGTGTTGTCAGCATGATTCAATTTGAGTTATTATTGACAGAATAACCAAGTCAACCCACTTCCTGCTAGTTCATACTTCCTTTTTAGTCAAAGATTATGCTAAGCTTTATATTAGAGAGTTGGTCATATTGCATGGAATTCCTTTGTTTATCATTCAAATAGGGGTACTTAGTTTACCTCTCACTTTTTGAAAGCCTTTCAGCAGGGTCTTGGTACCCAAGTTCATCTTAGTACTACTTTTTATTCTCAGACAGATGGTCAGGCAGAAATGACCATTCAGACCCTAGAGGAAATGTTGATAGCATATGTTATTGACTTCGAGGGTAGTTGGTATGATCACTTTCCATTGATTGAGTTTGCCTATAATAACAGTTATCACTATAGTATCTAGACGGATCCGTTTGAGACTCTTAGAAGGAGGTGTAGATCACCTATTAGTTGGTTTGAGGTAGGTGAGACTGCATTAATAGGGCCAAATGGGGTATTTGAAGCTATCGGAAAAGTTCAATTGATTTGATAGAGGTTCAATACAGCACAGAGTCATCAGAAATCATATACAAATATGAGGAGAAGGGATCTTGAGTTTGAAGTTGGTGATTTAGTTTGTTTGAAGATTTTGCCCATGAAGGGGGTAAGAGATTTGGCAAAAAAGGGAAGATTAGTCTTCGACATATTGGCCCTTATAGAATATTAAGTCGTGTTGGGAAGGTAGCATATGAGCTTGAGTTGCCTGTAGATTTGACATCCGTTCACCCAATGTTTCATGTCTCTTTATTGAAAAAGTGTATTGGTGATCCAGCTGTTGCAGTTCCTTTGGAAAGCACTGAAATTCAGGATAGCCTTTCTTATGAAGAAATACTAGTTGAGATTCTTTATCACTAGATTTGTAGGCTAAGGAACGAAGAAGTTCCCTTGATCAAAGTTCTTTGGTAGAATCAGTAAATTGAGGGTTCCACTTGGGAGGCAGAAACAGATATGCAAACCAAGTAGCCTCATCTCTTCTTCGCAAGTTTAGACTCATCTTAAGGTTACAAGTTTTCCTTAGATTATCTCTTATCCATTCTCAGTTTTAGCCATATAATTAATTTTATGTCATTGCATGCATTCACTAACCTATTCAGTCATGTAATCATTCGTCTAGTTATGGAAATTTAGTATGAAGTTTCAGGCCCTCTGCATTCTATCTTCAGTCAGTCTCATTCGAGTTTAAATATTTCCAATGGGGAGATATTATAAGACCCCATAAGGTCCTAGCTCAATTCAGCTCACTAGTGCATGTCAAAGGGGTCTAAGACTCAGAAAATTTCACTAAGATAGAAAATTTCACTAAGTGTTAATAATTAGTTATTTCAAAAGCCCCTTAAACTTTGATGGTTTTATTTTTGACCTTTCCGAGATTAGTTCATTGATTTTAAAGTTGATTCATGATTGGGTAGTCAATAGTACGTCTTGGGTGAGTTTTGAAATTTTTGGACTAGCGTAAGGTAATATTTGGTCTTCCAAAACAGTAGCTGCTCCAATATAAGCCCGTGGCGCCCACTGTAGTGCATCACAATGGAGCCCACGGTGCCCACTCTATCTCTCCCCTTGTTTTTCCATCTTTTGATCCCTCTTTAGGGAAATGAGTCTTTTCCCATCTACATTCTTCCATAACACAAAATTAAAGCCTCTAAGGAGCATTATTTGCCCCATAACTCATAATTTCTCTCTAAGAAAGTAATCCTCTCTCAGTAACAAACCCTAGTTTCTTTAAGATTCAATCTCAAGTTTCAAGAAATCAACCAAGAACTTCCTCTAATTCATCAACTAAGGTATGTGGGGTTATGGACAAGGGCTTCCTTTCACCTTTGTTCCCAAATTGCATGATTTTAAGATTTAATTCACTTGTTTTGAATTAGGGTTCATACCCAAGTTTATTTATTAATGAAGCATGTGATTTTTATGAGATTTAAAGCTTTTAGTATATCAAGAAGTGCTTATGTTTATGCTTTTAACTTACGTGACTTATATTATGCATGAGATTTCACTATCTTGACTTGTTATTGTTGAAGTATTTCAAGAATTATATTGAGCATGAAGTTTTGGTATGAATTACCATGAGTTTAAATAATGAATTTTAAGCCCTAAGTTTGAGTATTGAGATTTTAAGAAGATTATGCTTTAAAGTATTCTTTGATAAGCTTATTTCAATATTTAAGCAAGAATTGATCTTTTGATCCTCATCTAAGAGATGGAGTCCATATTAATTCATTTTGATTACAATTTAAAGCAAAGGAAAGCATAACTGGTTTTCATTATAAACCCTTATGCTATTTTAAGGTGGATTTCCTAAAGAATTGATCTTTTGATCCTCAGCTAAGAGATGGAATCCATATTAATTCATTTTGATTACAATTTAAAGCAAAGGGAAGCATAAATGGTTTTCATTATAAACCCTTATGCTATTTTAAGGTGGATTTCCTAAAGAGCGAGCATATAAGTAATATGGGAGTAGTATTTAGCACCGAGTTAGGTATGATGCCTAGGTCACATGCCCCTGAACTACGAGCTACTGTAGGTTTAAGCCTAATATGGGTTCAGCATAGTGATCACTTTTTCTCATGTTCTATTCCGATGGCAAGGGTAGGACAACCCTACCAACGTGGGTGCGAGATGTTGGACTCAATGATATCTCACATGGTTTATGTTGGTTCAAAGAACCTCCCAATAGAAAGAGTAAAAGTACAAATTTTAAAACTAAGTGGTATGGCTTACAAGATTTATACAATATACTTTATTTATTAATGATTTATGATTTTCAGTTTTAAATTATTCAAGCTCAAGCTGAGTTATTTAGACTTGGCATGCATCATTTAAAATTTTATATGACTATTGAGTTACTTTTTTGCATATTCATTCATCCCCACATACTCAGTACATTTTAGAAGTACTGATCCACATATATGTCTATGTCCTACATTGTCTTATAATGTAGGTCCTGGTGCTCAGTTCCAACAACGTGATTGACTTCAAGCATCTCCACCTACATCCCAATTTTGGTGAGTCCTCATAGTTTGAGGACCCATTCTTATTAGACTTTGATATTGATACATTGTTTTAGTCATTTATTTTCAGTTTAGTTCTAGTTAGCTGGGGCTTGTCCCTGTGGCTCTCTAGTTAAAACTAGAGGCTTGTCCGACTATTTTTCTATTTTGGGTTTCAAAGTGTTGGTTTTAAGATTTCAAGTTTAAGACTTTCAGTTATTACATTGATTCAGTATTTCAAGATTTATATGGCATCTTACCTTTATTATGGGTTCCAAAGTTGTTAGAAGGCTAAAAGGGTTAGATTGGGACTACTTTTAGTCTTGAGCACCGTGTGACGTCTAGAGGGTATTTATGGGGCATTATAGATGCCTCCCTATATTAACTTATGAACGGTAAGGCATGCCACTTGCCGATCGAACTTGAGCACAAGGCACTATGGGCATTGAAAAAATAGAACTTGGAGTGGTATGATGCAGCTCACTTAAGGATGAGCAAGGTGAACGAGTTTGAAGAATTCTAGCTCGAAGTTTATGATAGTTAAACACTGTACAAATAAAAGATGAAGTTGTATCATTAAAAGAAGATCGAGAAAAGGTTTCTGAGCCTGTTGATTTAGTCTTGTTGTATAATTCAAGACTTCGCTTGTTTTTTGACAAGTTAAAGTCGAGTTGGTATGGATCATTCATTGTGCTTATGGGATTCTAGCATAGTGATATTGAGATAATATAAGATGGTGAAACTTCGTTCAAGGTTAAGGGGCAGCGTGTCAAGTATTATATGGGGAATACTGATAAAGTGAAAGTGTGTTGATGTAAGCTTTGGCGAAGTCTGGTAGCGAATGAATCCCTGTCATGCCACAATGTTAAATCAAGGTCTACATGGGAGGAAACCCATGAGATTGTTGGTCAAGTCTGGGTAACCAACCTGACCACATCATGCCAAAGTGTTAAATCAAGCGCTGGATGGGAGACAACCTATTATTTTAGTGTTCACAATGTTTTTTTGTTGGTGTAAAGCATTAGGAAATACCTAGAACATGGTAGAAGATTGCAAAAATTCAAAAAATTCTAGGTATTGGGACTTATTGACCCAATTATGGGGGTTATAAGCCCTACCTAAGCATGATAGGTCCGCGGAGTTAGGAAGTCAGGGGGAACACGGTCCTAGTTAATCATTCTCATTGATTTTCTCAATATAAATTGATACTTGTTTACTTGTTACTTCAATTTATGAACAGTTAACTTTTTCTTTTTAATCATCCCTTTTAGGACAAAATTATTTAATAGTCTAAATAACTTTAATTGATCTAGGCCCTAATCATATTCTCGTAGGATCAACCCCAACATAGTTGGGTTCTATATTTGTTCGACGACTGCTGTATACTTAATTATGAGGTGTAATTTAGGCGACATATAAGTGATGCAGTAGATGTTAGAGAAAATATTTGATAATTTTGGGCCTCTGAACTTTTATTTACGAACACACTTACAGGGGTTGTAAGTACCACTTACGACCCCGTAAGTGGTGTCATTGAAATCAGGAGCAATATTTAGAGAGGGTGTAAAATTTTTTGCCACTTATGACATGCTACTTTTGTCGTAAGTGACACTTAGGGCCCTAAGTAGATAAAAATTTTATGGTCTAGTTTTTGAAATCTGGGTCTGGCCCAGGTGACCCGACCCTATCCGACTTGACCATTGCCTTTATATACCCCAAACCCAATTCCTATTCCCTATATACTCAGAATTTTATAACTCTCTCTTTAATTCAAACTCTCCAACTCCATATAGACTCCATAAAAGTCAAGAATCCTTCCCAATCTCAGTACCAAAAGTTAATTTGTAAGCACATAGCACTTACGTTAGGGTTTTCATCACATTTCTTACATTTTCTACTTCCATCACTTGATTGTAAGGAAAATATCTTGGATCCTACAGTCATAATTGTGTTATTTAGCAAATAAAGTGAATTGTTAATTGCATAAACTATATAATTGTCTGAAACTCATGAATCATCAAAGCAGAAGCCTAGAATAGTGAAAAAAATTTAAATTGTTGCTTTATTCTTGAATGAGAAATCTGTGATCATGCCTTAGATGGAAGTAGAAGTTAAAAAGGTAGATAAAAATCCATAATTTTTGTGCAATACCCTTGATATTGAACATGATAAATGTTGAAGTATGCAAAATTGGAGTTGAATTTGAAAAATACGCTATGTGGGGTTGGAAAATTTGAGGAAATTTGAATTACCCTCAGGAGGGTACCTACGATGGGACTCAAGAGCCTTGTAAGTGACACATACAAACTGTAAGTGCCTTCGTAGGTGTTATATCTAATGCCTTGAAGTTTCAGGGATTTTTCTAACACTTGTAAGGGTACTTACGAACCTCGTAAGTGGCACTTACGGCTCGTAGGTGGGGTCGCAAGTGCCCAACCTTGAGTGTTTTTGACTTTTTTCAAACTTTTTGTTCCCGTCTTCTGGTTCAAGCACTAAAAACTACATTTTTAGGTACCATGAAACCCAAGGTAGCCCTGAAGAAAGGAGTATAGTCGAGGCTTTGGGATGAGTCCCCTAAACGCAGTGGCTCATAAGAGAAGTACTCGGTTGCCTTAGATAGAGCATCAACCCCACGTTCCAGGGGTTGCTCACAGATATTGATCGAGGATGCAGTAACTATTATTATAACCATGTTAGCCATTCAGGGCACCGAGCCTCCCCCATAATAGGCTCAACTAAGAACTTAGACCATACCTACAGAGGCCTAGATGACCACATCTAGGCCAATTCCTAGGGCGAGGATGAAGACAACCTGGACTTCACCACCCTACTTTCCCCAGTTTGAGGAGGGATAGTGTATTTCATGGGATTATACAGATGAAGAGGAGGAGTCAGGATTTAGAGATAAGGTTTAGTTTGGATCTGATTATGCTTTGGTTGATGAGAAGGACATACATGACCCCTAGTTTAAGAAGGGGTTAGAGGATAAGTCTGTTTTAGAGAGTGAGTCAGTATCAGCTGTACACTAGTTGAGGAGGGTACAACTCATGTGCCGCATCAAATTTTATCATCTTCCACACCTAACACAACCACCTACATAGGATCCTCAACCTGCTAGTTCACAACCAGTTGCTCTTACTTTAGACACTACACACATCTCGACTATACCCATAGCTGAGATAAACTAGAGATGGTGTGTAGAGGGGTTACATAATATCTGTGAGAGACATATCCATATTACTGAGATGGGTTATCCTAACAGAGAAATTGTAGCTGAGTGGAGGATAGACTTGATGGGGATAGCAAAGGCTCAAGACCTGCAAGCCTCCTTTGATAGGTATAGGTTGAGGTGGATGACTCATCCCCACGGATCTTACAACCTGACTATGGTTTGAGAGTTTTATGTTTAATATGCCTCCATGCTCTATACTTGAGTGCCTCAAAGGAGAGAAGAGTAACTTTTGTTAAACATACATTAGTCAGAGGGGTCAGAGTAGATATATCTGTGGCGAACATCCACTGAGTGCTTTTTAGGCTAGATTTTGAGGTATCAACATTTACAACTGAGTTTAATTTTTGGATGAGACTTATGCATAACAGACGCGCCATGAGAGATACTGACTTCTGATAGTAGAGGCTTGATTTTGTAAGATAGATAGTATACTAGATTTCTAATTTGGACAATCATGTCCCTTAGATAAAGGGAAAGGGGGAGATTAAGAAGGCAACACTGCAATTTGTAACCAAATTTTGGTAGACCATAGTGCGCTTCAGATTGAGTCTGATGGCATTTGACAATATTCTTATATGGGATAGAGTTACAGTGGTATCTATTTTGCTTGGAGGGTATGAGATTGACTTTGCAACACTAATTAGGCTGGAGGTACATGCTCGTGTACTCGGTGATACCACTACTCTCCCCTTTTTTTTATATTATTTCGCAATTATGTGGGGTGGAAAGTGTGCAGGATATATCTGAGGCTGATTAGAGGACTGAGGTAATGTAACATCCCAAAAATGTATCCCAAAACGTCACTTGGTGCTTAGGGTCATAAGTGATCCCAAGGTAACCCTTATACTGGCATACTTACAAGAAACTAAATAAAATACATAAATCTGCACAAAATCAGCGGAAACATAAAACTTCTCTGAACTTGATCAATTCAAATATGAATTTACAAGATTACAACTCTGTTTTTCACAACAAAATTGAAATAAAATATGTTAACACTATTGACTGTCTGTGAAGCCTGTACTAGTACTGACTATAGGCAGCCGAGTCATTACTCCCAACTTTCCCAACTCAATACGACTGAATAAGGAAAGTACAATACTTCTCAAATTGTATGACTGACTCAAGCCCTTGAATCAAAAGGACTCATCACCTACTAAATGGAAGTTGCGAACTGGTTGAATATGGTATATGCGGTATAACTTGTACCTACATTATGAGACAATGTAATACATAGACATATATGTGGATCAGTACTTTGAGGATGTACTGAGTATATAGGGGTGTAAGCATTTACATAAACAATATCATTACTCTTTATAAAATCATGCATGCTGACATAAATTACTCATATAGGTTGTATTAAAATCTGAAATATAAATCTCATAAATCATGAATAAAGAAACATGTAGCATAAATCTCCTGAGTCATTTCACTCTCTTCTAAAATTTGTATTCTCCTCTTATTCTCACAACTTGTAAGCTAGATAAAATCTGATACTCATTCTGTATAGTAAACTCTTTAGCTCAATACTTTAAATCCATAAAATTGTTTTAAGAGTGGGGGACATCTTTGGGAGGTTCTTCTAACTGACATAAATCATATGAGATACATGGAGTCTAACATTTTGTCCTCCTAAGAAAGAAACCTCACATTGGGGAGAGGCTTCATAATCTTGCTAGGGAGTATAACCTAAACTCAGTGATCACTATCTCAGCCTTAGGCCCCTAAATTTCAATCCTACGGTGGTACGTAGTTTTTGGGTATGAGACCTTAGAATTATACCCAACTCGGTGCTAAATACTACTCTTATACTTAGCTCAAAACCTTTAGGAAATCCACCTCTAAATAACTCAAGGGTCTATAATGAAGACCAAATTATGCTTCTCTTAGCTTTAAATCATTAGTAGTGTGGATTCCTATCTTAGCTTTTGAAAGTACTTATCAAAACTAGTCAACAAAACTTGAGATCATTATTTCCTTATAAACTCATGACTTGTACTTAGGACTCAAAATGTAAAGCTTTAATTCACCAAAATCATATTTAAAATTCATGCTCAACCATCATCTTAAAAAGCTTACAATTATCTCAATCAAGATATTGAAAAAATAACTTATAATATGAATCTCATGATTTCAACATCTCAAAATTCATGCATGATAACAAAACATTCATAATCATCTTAAAATCTGGAAAATTCAAAAATAGACATGGAAATATAAAAAAGATCATGTAATTTGACTTTTAAACAATGGGAAATCACATAATCTTGCAAATTATGGTAATGGGTATAAACCCTACCTTGATATTCATGGAAATCATAGTAAAATTCATAAATTTTTATCTCAAAAGAAGTTTTTGGGCACAAGAACACAAGGCTTTTTCTTGTTCAAACCCCACATACCTTAGATTGTGAACTTAATGAATAGGCTTGCTTTTGAGATGCTACTCGTACTCTTGAATGAGGGTTCTTGGAATTCTTGCACTAAGAATATAGAATCTTGGTTCAATTTGGAGAATGAATGGAGAAATCTTGAGTTTATTGGAGGAGAAGTATGATAAACTAAGGTTTTTGTTTTGAAGAGAATGAGAATTAGGGCATAAAGTGTTTGGTTATGTTATGTTTTTGGACGGATTGGGGTAGGGTAATTGACCAAAATACCCCCTTTAGCTCTTAACGAACTGGAAAAATGAAATATTTGTGAACTAAGCGGCCACTGCAAAACACCACTATCGCAGTGGATCACTAGAAATTGACCACTGGGAACTGGGCAGACTCCGCGACGCGGAGCCATCGCCGTGCCCCTTTGGAATGCCATATTGAGACCTAGATCGATGTGCCAAAATCGTGCTAGGTTACTGGAAATTGACAATTCAGATATTACTCCTCTCCGCGATGCGCTAAGGGTCTGAATGACGATGTTTTACGACTGGAACTTCAATTTGCCATAACTTTTTACCTGGTTATCGGAAATGGAAGAATCTTATATCATTGGAAAACAAATTCAATTTCCCACACGATAAGTATTCAAAATTAGGAAAATTGTATTTGATTTAAACATTACTCACTTTGGAAGTCATTCCTCAATCTTATAGAGATGAAATTATGCTTAAGGAAAGTTTGGGGTACTACAATATCTCCCCATTGGGAACATTCGTCCTCGAATATGGCAAGCTAGGATAAGAATACAGAGGAAAATTGAGGGTGCACAACTAAAATAACTTGCTAAACTGATTCTACCTCATTCTAAACCTTTGAGTACTTCTGTGAGTGCACAAACTTATAATAAGAATAACTATATAGCTGAATCTTTGATTAGGAAGGATATGAATGATGGAAGACTATTACCTGCGAATGAACTTGTCTTTACTTATCGTAAGTAGCTGATTCATGCTGAGAATTTAGAACTTTCTTGATGTGCTCAGGGTTCGATCGTACTTATAGATTGTGAAGTGATATTTATGCAGGCATAAATCATGAGAAAATGAGGCAAATATTACAAAATGGGTATTACACTGTCTGAGCTGGAACACATGGAAAATGAAGATCGTTCAGTGAATACTTACGCACTGAATGATAACTAGATATCCGAATTCTGAAAATGATGCCTAATACATATACTGAGCTGAATTCAAAATTTTCATGGGTGCGAACAACTATTTACTGGAATGACTGTACTTATGAAACTTCAGGTAGTAAGACCAGATGAGTTCGGATAATGGAAAACGATAGAAATATATCCGTCTGATTGTTAAACTGGACTCTAGCTATCCAAACTGAATCATACTAGATACTCATACACAAGTGGAGGATTTCATCAACACCCCTAGGGAGTTCTAACGATATGAGGGAGTAAAGAACTTTGGGCATGATATGAAAAAGGCGTCTGAATAAGAGATTACAATATTTCTACGACTCTATAGCTTGAAATATAGACCCCTTTAAATCATAGATTGGGATTAAATTTCTGGGCCATAGGCAATGCAACACCTTACTAGCAAGCTTAGACATACTTCTAAAATATTCTCAAACTATTCCTTTCCCTAAAAGACCATACTCATTGATTCATCTTCTAATTCTCACATGGTCGTTGATATTTCACATGTCCTTAAAGACATACTTCTACTTATTTTCTAAACTGAACTAAATTCCCTCACCATCTTCAAGCCTAACCCACAATCAAAGGATACACCACATAACACTGTAAAGCTAGTCTGAACTATAATTCAACACACCATGCACTTCACAACTTCTCATCTCATGTAAAATTCTCATTACCACTCTGATAACCACATTCAACCTCGAACTAGACATTTACTAATGTGCAGTGCATTCATCCAGATATATACAAACATGATGTTCAAGCCTAGTTCTATAACCACATATGCATTTCTAAACACACTCTTATAATACACCCTTGTCACAACCTACAAACCTCTATCAAGAAAAACTTCCATGCACCACTCTTAAGAAGACATACATAACATATTCTGAACTGACCAGGTCATATACAAAACCTTCACTCAATATTTCTTTAGACTCATAGAATTACATAAAGCAAGCATATGGCCATCTTCCCCAACATGACACATTTACTCTTTCCTAACTACACAACTGCTCATCATCACTATTTTTAACCAAGGAAAAGGTCACTGAAAGGTCAGAATACTAGGACCTGTGGCATGAAGGGATACTATGCGTAACTTGGGCACTCATCTGAGGCCTGTGGAATAGAGCATTTATTATCATGAACTTATCGAAAAGGTCTAACCCGAGGACATGCATGATATAAATCTAAATTTTGCTGCTCATTAAAAGTATTGCTTGAGCACTTGAATAGAACATAATGTAAAGCTTAAGTATTTGAGTAATGAGCTACATGACCCAGATTCTGAGTTCATAACTTATTGAATGTGATTCCAACTGCTGAAAGAACTGGAACTACTCCTTTTAGGAACTAGGAGAGTACATAATTCTCTATCATATTCATGAACATGAATTAAGATCATAGAACTAACACGTAAGGAATGAGTAGGCATTGGATACTAAAATAAGATTGGGTCAAGCATCAATCTTTTTCATACCTTTTCTACAACTTACTGGTACAACTACTAGAATCTCAAAGCTTGACTTGGTTACTCATTCTATCATCTCCCCCTTAGCTTTAAGCCATCACTCTAAGTTTGTGAACCACTATATTAACTCTAACCTAAACTGCACTCACTTTGCTCTAGAGTTTGGGATATAATTAATACACAAGAAACCAAACTTACCTTGAAGGGCTATATCTTCACGTATATCACCTAAAGCTAATACTTCTTTCCAAGATTTGACTCTTAAACTTCTCTGACCCTAAAAGTCATCATATAACAGCTTAAACACTTACCAACTTAGATTTTTAACACTTGACATGGATATCATCATCCTTTAATAAACCACGCTACTCCCTTCATGCTCTGCTAACATCACATACTATCATATCTCATAAATTACATTTTCTCTAAACTATAGGAATCAAGATCATACCAACAAGGCTCAATACTATGAATCAAAACTCCTTACCTTAGCTATTAAGAACATCATATACTATACAACTAGTCTCCTTTCTCTTAGAAACTCAATGGTACTACTAACCACACAACACTTAATAAATTTCAAAAATAGCAGAGCCCTATATCACCTTGGGCACACCTCAACATCATACTTACCAATTCATACTTATTCACAAATAGCTGGCCTCAAATAGTTGCATCCACTATTTAAGTCTATTAGATCGCTTCCCTATAACTAGTACCATAAACCAAGAAATTATCACATCCTCCTTTATGACCACCAATAATTCAAACTTAATATCTAGCGCTCAACATGATTTACAACCCCATCTCACACACAATTCTCACTTGGAAACTATAAAACCAAACATCAAGAAACACTAGCCCACTCAAACCTCATAGCAACAATAATCGATCATAATTATATGGCCTATCTTAATCACAATCCATTAACACATCCTCCATTGACACATTATTACTATATGCCTATCTATACACCTAAACTTCTTTCACAACTCTATAGGTTTCAACTAAACTTCTTCTTGCAATCTCAGGGAACCCTAAATTAATAATGCTCATCCACCAAGTTCTTTCATCAATAACCTATACTTTTCTAGAACAACAAACTTCGTCAATAACTCTGTTCATACTTCAAGCAAACAACAATTCACCTTAACTAATAACTCCTTCTCTACCTTCTACTAAACAAACATACAAGGACATATCACTTTATTACTAACTCAATCATATTCAAAAAGATTCAGCTATACATATATTTAATAAATTGCACTTACCACCCTTCTTGTCAATACACCTCTAAACTACAAGTTCCAACCAACATAAGAACAGTAAGGTGAATAATAAATTGCTAGTGAATCAAAATAGGTCTTACACAACTTCACTAGACTTTGATTTTTGTGTTTTGAACAAGAAAATAAGATGGAATGGCAACTATACTAGTGAATCGAAAGAGCCCCACACAGCTTCACTAGACTTTTAATTTAACAACACAATAGCTACAAGATTACAAGAGATAGAAACTTGGAATATAATATTCAATGATCTAAGAATACACATCTTACTTTATCTTAACTGAATGACTCATAAGAATGAGAGCATAACTTTAAAATTCTATATGATTTAAATATTACTCACTTTAAAAGTCATTCTTCAATCTTATAGAGACAAAATTAGGCTTAAGGAAAGTTTGGCGTATTACAGGTAATGAGCATTGCAGATATTAATTTGATCAAGGATCCAACAAACCCGATCTATGTACAGAGAACTCAAGCACCTCCGACAGTTATTCTAGTCCATTTTGAGAGACCTTCAGCTTTGGTAAAGTATATTGATATGGGTGAGTAGAGAGATGCACCCGAGGTCTACTAGCATCATTGGTATACCACGTGAGTTTTTATAGAGATTGGTTAGGAGAAAGGATGAAATGACCATTCACCTTGCTAAGACTGACACTCAAATTGCTACTTTATATATACAGATCTGGCCTTAGGTTTGGACTACTTTGAAAAAAGTTAAGGCTTGGATATAGCTAGATATGATGGTGGAGATAATAAAGGTCATGAGAGAGTTGTACACCCAACTTAATTTTTTTGATGGTGGGGTGTCTGTATAATTTAGAAATTTATAGGATCCTAATCTATCAGGGATTTGAGAGGATACAACAACGTTACATATAGAGGTACACTCTCTCATTGAGAGATAGGTTTTAGTTATTCCCCCAATCATCCCTTTATTTACTCAACCATTGCCTCCATGATGACCTTTTAGGTTTGACTAGTTTGTTTTGGAGGATCCAATCTAGACTATTGGGACTAAGAGGAGTAGAGAGGAAGAGCTGTCGAACCCTATATTGCCATTTGATAAGGGCCTGAAAAGGGTCGCCCATGAGTCTATGAGGTTTGCAATAGTTCTTAAGAATATATATTATGAGATAGTAGTAGGTTCACCTTATGGTTGTGCCCCACCACCACGACCACCTCCACCAGTTGAGATACCTCCTATTGTTGCACCACTGCCTACCCTAAAAGGGGAAATTATGAGATGTAAACCTACACTGTCCCTAGTATGTCATTATTCCTTTGATTTATGTCTTTATTCCTTTGATTTATGTTGTATTTACTTATTTAGAGCTTAAAAGAAGTAAAAACATTAAATTTTGTAGAAAACCAAACCTACGAGACCACCTACATCGCGTGAGGGTACTACCTAGGCCATCATGGGTGACCTCGTGCATCTCAAAGATGGGAAGTTTAGAGAAGATGCAAATTTAAGTTTGGTCTTATATTGACGAGAGTCTAGATATGTCACGTAAGTTCTAATTACACCTATCGTAAATGGCCATACAAGTATCAGAAGAGAAATATCTGAGAACCAAAGATTTAAAGCTTGTATTTGATAGTTATGATGAGGCTACCTACGGGCCATAAGTTTAACATATGCCTCATAGGTTCCTTCGTAGGTGGAAATCTTACAGAATTTTGAAGATTGAAGAGTTTAGGTCACTTACAACACCCACCTATGGGGCATGGGTAGTACCTATGACCTGTTAGTAGGTTCATAAGTGTCCATCGACCCTGTATTCCCTATTTGTTTTGGTTAGAATTTTTAGGGTTTTATGTACTCTATAAATACCTTTTTGACATTTTTGTACTAGTTTACACTCCAACCAGAATGCTATAATTGATGAATGGGATATTTAATTTCAGGCAATTGCATTCTGAACCAATGTATGAGGCATGCTTTTAATTTAAGAAAAAGTTGATGATGGTGCCTAATCATAGAATTTCAAGGAGAAATTTGCTATCAAGCGCTGAATACCAGTTCCAAAGCTATTGCATTTGCTATTATGGGTGGAGCTTTCATGAGACTACATTGGGAGACAACATTGAAAATCTTAGATAGAATCTCTCTTACAACCGATGGTGGCATACTCAAAAGGCAGACAAAGGTGCTGACACTTATGCCATTGGGGATTCCAGTGAGCAAGGAATCATAGATTATACTTTGGATTAAGAATTTTCACAACATTTAAAGGAGATTGCATTACTAGCTAAGTAATTCACAACTATGAATTCTGAAAAGGTGAATGCTATGGGTGGACAAGGTAAAACACCTAAGTTGTATGACTCTAATGTTGAAGAAGAGGTAAAGTATATAAATTGATATTTGTCCAATGTTTTATCAATACCTTTGGAACTCTAGGCAAAGGAACCAAGGGCGAAACTATTATGGAAACAAATATAGGGATCGGAGCATAGAAAAAGACAGTGACTAATGACATAAGAATGATTATAAAGAGAAGAGTGGTGCATATGTTACACCCAGGAACCATGAAACTGAGTCAAGGATGGAGGCATTTCTCACTAAATTTGTAAAAGGGTCACAAAGTCAAGAAAGTTTCCTTAAAGAGATTAAGGCAGACATTCCAGGTTTGAGCGAGAAAGTGGAATTGTATGCTACAACAATCATGAAACTTAAGCAACAATTTGGTCAAATATCGATGACCTTGAATCAACATCAACCAGACACTCTTTCGAGCAATACTGTGTAGAATCCAAATAATGATAATCTTTTTCTTCATATCACCACTCAGAGTGGTAAGGGTAACATTGACCCCCTATACCTGTAGTTGATGAAGTTTGGGATGATGTTGTTATTATTAAGGATGCATCCAAAGAGAAAGCTAAAAATTTGGTGACTAGTGGTGACATCACAAAAATTGATGGGCGTTAATAGAAGAGATGTGAAGGATAAAGTCAAGGGAAAACCATGAAATCCTACACATTTTCCCCAGAGATTAAGGAAGAAGCAAGAAGAAGAGAAGTATCAGAAGTTCATGTTAATGTTGAAAGAACTATCTATTAATATTCCTTTTATAGAAGCATTAAAGCAGTTGCTAGGCTATGGGAAGTTCATGAAGTATTTGGTTACTAAGAAGTGGATGGTGAATTTTAGGCCTACTGATAATATGCACCATTGTAGTGCTATTTCTTATAAATCTTTAGTAGAGAAGAAATGGGACCCATGAGACTTTACCATTCCTTATACTATTGGGTCCTTCAACTTTTCTTGAGCTTTATGTGATTTGGAAGCTAGTATCAATTTGATGTCGTTGGTGGTGTACGATAAGTTGGGGTTGGGGGCACCCAAACTAACATCGATGAGACTATGGATTACCGACTGCACTGTGAAGATACCGATTAATGTATTATGTGATGTATTGGTAAAGGCATCATCCATTATAGTTCCAGCTGACTTTGTGATCCTTGATTGTGAGGTGGACTTCGAAGTCCCTATTATCTTAGGAAGTCCCTTCTTAGCTAGGCGTATGTCATCAGATTACATAGAGATGGGGAAGTTGAAGTTCAGACTCAATAATGAATAGGCAACTTTCAATGTGTGTCAAACAATGTGATAACCAAAGGATATGCGGGTGGTGTCTGTGATAGATACTATTGATGATGATGCATTGAATGTCTATATTGAGGAAAGACTTGGGGCTGAGGAACTAGCAACAGTTATTATGAACTTCGATAGTGATGATATTGATGACTATGATGAGATGGTAAGTGCACTATATGATAGTGACATTAATTTTTATGCTCTAAAGAAGTTGGATCTTGACATGAAATAGGTAAAATATTCAATATAGATGAAAATTGTCAATACAAGATACCATTCCACAACCTGGTAGAGCCAGTACAGGAGCATCTAATAGTATTACAACATAAAGACTTAGAATAGTTAACAACATCTATCCCGATAACCAAATACTGAATATAAATATAGAGGGAAATGGATGACTTAAACTCCAAGAGCTCACCCTATCTCTGAAAGTATCAACACACCATGATTAATGATCAATGGTGACAACTAGTACTTGAATTTATACCAAAATGGTATAGAATTATAGTTTGAGTACCAAAACAATGGGTACTCAGTAGGCATCATCGGCTGGCTGAGCTGAATCATGATATAAGTATGATAAAATACAAGATAACATAACTAAGTCAAGGTATAGAAATCAACCTGAACCAACTCTGACATAGCTGTGCAGAAATAAGTAAATAAATTAGTATAACTACATAACGTAACATAAAGCATCAGCACATGCAATCATAATTACAAAATTGGATCCCATGCCAATTGGTGTGGAAAATAAATAACTCATCACAGACTTCTATACGCTTGGAGGGTACACTCAAAAATATAATACAACAACCATTCGTCGCTTACAAATAACAAACTCATTATAGAACCATCATTTCACCATTTACCAACATAGCAACCTTATTATCATTTATACACTAGTCCATTAATCAACTATCCCTCTCTTATCACTAGGTCAATTATTATCTAGTCATCGTATATCCACTAGTCATCATTTATCAACTTAGAATAATTTGTCAATTAGAAAATTTACCACTAGAGTCCATTTATGTCATGCCACATTATAACAATTTTCTCATATTCCAACATAGCCAAATTGGTATATTCAATCTCTCACCCGATATCATTAATTATAAAAGTATGTCATCAAAGCATAATATGCATATCCGGACTCAAACCGTTAAATATAATCAATGTCCAAACTTGAATTGGTAAATAATCAATAACCGAACTTGAACCAATAAATAATAAATAGTCCAAATTGAATTTGTAAATAATCAATAGTGTCATTATCCTTCGATCTCAAATCGGGTATATAATCAATAGCATAATCATCTTTTGGACTCGAACCAAATATATATACATACATATATATATGTCTATATATATATATATATATAATCAACATCATGAAGAATATCATCAATAGCATAAATAATAGCATGATCAATAGGCGTCAACCCTTTACATTAACCAACATAACCATCAAGTATCAAGATTCCTTAATATTGCCTCAATACACATTTCCAAGAGTTATGTGAAAAAGTTAGCAAAAACTAACATGTGTCCTAGCCTAAAGTCAGCTAAGAGTCCACTTCTAATCCTCGAGTTTTGTATTAGGAAAATTCTACCCTAAAAAGGTTTAAGGTGTCTAAATCTACTTTTAGATGTTAAACAAGCCATAATCAGTCCTTAGGTAGAGGTCCTTTCTAAACACATTAACTAAATCCAAAAGAAACTAAGGCAAACTTCATTAGTGTAAGCAACTAAGGACAATCTTACCCTAAGCATGAGTGACTAGAGAATTTTTACTTAATATTAAGTGATATAAGGAATTCTTATGCCAAAAAATGGGTAATGGAGTCCAATTACCTAAGGAACAAGTAACCAAGCTAAATATTCAACTCTACAATTTCAAAATGGCCTAAACAGTCCGACTAACCTAAGTCTTGCATTTTATTAGTACAAAACCTAAAATCCATTCCAAATCTAAGACAATATCATAAGAATACTATTATATATCTCAATCTAACAACGGATAAACCTATCCTTCCCCGACGCCGAAGAAAACTCAACGAATTGCTAAACCACCGTTTTTTCCTTTTGAGAAGCCTCCTCAAGATGCCAAGATATCATAAACACATTCTACTCATCAATAATAGAATAATAATACCCATATTTCACCATTGTGCTTTAGGTCTAAAAATCACATCAAAACCCCATATGAATCCCACTTATGAAAATCGCATTTTCGAAACCAACTCAATATTCTTACACGCACAAGAAATGATTACCCTAAAAAATGGGTGAAAATAAAGTTAAATTGTGGCTAAAATCAAGCCCTAATGGTTTTGGGATTTTGAGCAATAAATAAAGAAATTTCACCATGAAAAGGGCAAATTCTTACCTCAAATAGGAAGATAATTATGAAAATAGATGTTAATCTAGATTACCAATCCCCAACAAGCTTTGAATCCACTCTATCTTACTATTTAGGGGTTTCAGCTCTTAAGGGAGTTATGAAGAATAGCCAAAATTTGTGGAAAAATGGTTTTATATACCCAGTCCAAGCTCTTAGCAGTCACTATCACGACTTGAGGACTTGTGATTGCATAATCTTTCGTCTGCCACACGTGTCATGATTATGACTCTCCTTCATGATCTGACATCTCCTCTACCAAGTGAGTCACGATCACTGTCCAAAGTGCTGCTTTGCGGTGTTCCAGAAAACCTAGTGCACCAGATTTTCCAAGTCCAAAAATAGACTAGACCGGGTGCTAGAGATTTGTTCGGAACCCCATATATGAAAATAAACAATGTAACCAAACCAAATTTAATGTTTTGGATGCGTTGTTACAACTGAATTTTCCATCCGAGGTCGTTTCAACCAAATATGGACCCCACACCCATATTTAATTTTCTTAACTTTTCGACCAATTGATCAAAATGAGCCTGGGTGCTTCAGGACTCAAATGAAAGGTTCACCTAGCCTAAAATCAATATTCCAAAGTTATTGGTATTGTTAGAATTTGCATTTGAGGTCATTTTACTCAAGTTTTTTCCCGATGGACATTGGAACCAACGAGACTTCAAAATAGAAAAATGGCTATAAAAACCAAATGAACTATTCGGTAACAAAATTTTGTGTTCCATGTAGTAATAAATGAATTGGGGCAGCAATAGAGAAGCTCTAATAATTAAAATAAGTGGAAATACAAAAAATAACCTGAAGGGTCTTTACATTTGCAATATACATTTTTGGGACCGACAAAAAATTATTGATTATTATTGCTACTGATTTATTGGATTAACAGGTCAAGAAATTGATTTTAGTGTTGCATAAATTTAAGAGGCCTATCAGATAAACTATTGTCGACATTGTGGGAATTCTACCCGAGCTTTGTACTCATAAAATTTAGCTTGAATTGGAATATATCCCAGCATTGAACACTAGCGTCGATTGAATCCTCTTGTACATAAGTTAATCAAGAAAGAAATAATCAAGTGGTTAGATGTGGGAGTTGTTTACCCCATAACAAATAACAATTATGTCAGCGCAGTTTAATGTGTACCTAAGAAGAGTGGGATAACTGTGGTCCTAAATGACAAGAATGAGTTAGTGCTTATGAGACCAGTTACTTGATGAAGATTGTATATGGATTCCTAGAAGTTGAACACATGGACACAAACGAACCATTTTCCTATGCCATTCATGGATCAGATGCTAGGTAGACTTACAGTTAG
Source organism: Capsicum annuum (assembly GCF_002878395.1). Classification (NCBI taxonomy): domain Eukaryota; kingdom Viridiplantae; phylum Streptophyta; class Magnoliopsida; order Solanales; family Solanaceae; genus Capsicum; species Capsicum annuum. The sequence continues at coordinate 58,822,978 of NC_061121.1, read as the reverse complement.
GGGTTGGTATTGTTTTCTTGCTGGGTATTTAGGGTACAATCACATTTCTATTACTCTTGAAGTCCAATAAAAGACTATTCTTACTTGCCCATATGGTACTTTTATATTCAAGAGGATGTCGTTCAAAAAATGCAATGCTCTTGGGATCTTTCTATAACGAACCAAAACTACCCCCTAGTCGTCACACGGTGCTTACGGTCCCGAGGGACTATAAGCTAACCCATAAGATAGTACCTGCTGTGAGCATTGAATAATATAATCATGAATGTCAAAGAATAACTAAAATGCGATAAGGTTTTAATAATGATATGAATACTCAATTATAAATCTGGTATAATACTAAAATCTGAATAACCTGAATAGCTAACTGTAGTTTTAAAAAGCCTCAAAAATAAATACTGTGAGTTGATGGGACAGACCCTAACTAACTATACTAACTACTGAGATAAAGACAAGAAGTAATATAATCTACCTTAGATGAGGACTCACCACTGTTACTGTACTGCTGTTGATCTGAGGGACTAAGTGCGATCCAGGAACTGAGCATCAACACCTATGATATAACAAATCATATCACAAAAGAAAGGTATGCAATCAATACTTTGAATGTATTGATATGCTAAATGAGGTAGGCTAAACTATACAATTTTATGAATAAAACTAATGATTAACTAAATATGCATGTAAACATAGAGTACTGAGAAGAGAACATAGAATCTGTAGATGCTGAAAATGCATAAAGATCTGCAAATAATGACGATACATGACAAAGCATATAACATAAACTCAGTAAATTTGTAAACTAAAATCTATATTCTTTGGTCCAACAACACTAAGACTAAATAACTGAGCTGGGACTGTAACTAAGACAAAATCTGAGACTATATCTTAGACTGTATTTGAGACGGTGGGAGGTATCATCTAACCGACATTCCCCAATTTGATCTAATTAGGGTCCAACCTGTAACCCTAGTTGGAAGGGTGCTAATATCATGTCACAGGTACTAACAATGGCTGTGTGGATCCACTAAACTGATATAATGTCCAAAGAACTAAGGGTGTCAAACCTAAACTAACGGGTGACCCCTGCGAGATAGTCAAGCCTAATCTGACGGGTGATAACTCATATCCTACGCTGGCTACGTAGTTCTAAAGAATAGGGATTGCTACTAACGACTCTGCCTATCTGACAGGGAATCCGCCATCCCTACACTCACTCAGTGCTAAATCCTACTCCCAACTGAAAGAAACAAAGATATTAGACTATTCTAAATTTAATGATTGATATCTAACCATTCTGATAATGCTCATAATATAATCTGAAGACATTCTGTAATGTACTGATACTAGACTAAGTAAGCAACTATGAATTTTGGGTATTTAATACCCCCAGGACTCAAAATGATAATAGTAAAATGGCACTAAAACTTAAAGATCAAAACATGAATGCTCTTATTAAATAAATCACTCTTGTAGGCATTTTATCAAACACTTGTGGTTCATGGCTTAAAACAATCATATGAATGCCCTAAAACATATAGAAATTGTATGAATCCAACATAATAGAGCCAAATCGAGGTCTTGTTCAATAAATAACAATATTAAAATATGGAGGATTAAATAATAACAATAATTTCATAGTAACATGGTATAGAATCATAGTTCATGCAGATTCATGAGTGAAATCACAATTTAAAACACAATAACTTAAAAAGATCACAATTTCATAATTTAAAAGGATTTCTTGGACTCCATGGATGTAAGGGATCCATGGATGAATATCTAACATACCTTAATTGATGAATTTCTCGAAGTTATTGGTGAATTCTTGAGGATTGCCCTTGAATTTGAGAGCTAGGGTTCCTAAATGGGAGAGAATGCTTTTTTGATTTGGGGGAAATTAATTGAAGAATGATTTTAAAAACATTTTAGGGCTTAAGTATCACACTTGGGCGGACTAAAATAAAGGGGGAAAGAACTGTTTTATCCCTAGATGAAATATTAATTTTTCATCAAATTATCCCAAAATGGGCATCTGTCGCGATGTAGCGCTATCGTGCTGTGTCACTGGAAATTGACAACTGAGAACTGGGATAATGGTGCAATGCACCATTATCGCGGTAAGCCTTTGTATGCCATTTTGTCCATCTCCGCGATGCACCAACATCGCGAGGCCTATTGGAAATTGACAAATGAGAAATTGGCTTGCTCCACGACACGCCATGATTGCTGAGTCACACTGGAAATTGACAATTGTCATTTTGTCTACCTACACAACCCGCTAAGGGTTAAAATGATAGTGTTTAACGAATGAAACTTTAAATCACCATAACTTCTTACCCGGTTATTAGAGTTAGGTGAATTTTATATCGTTTAAAAATAATTCAATTTTCTACGCAATGGAAGGCTCTAAAGTTGAAAATAATGAGTGTTTCAAAAATATTATATACTAATACTCATGTATTGGAACTTAGATTATGCTAGGGAAATACGGGGTATTACAATATCTCCCCCTAGGGATCATTTATCCTTCAAAGAGACTGGTTAAGCTAAGGGAAAACTGATGAACTAAGCTTACACACTGAACACGTATATCTGATGCGTGGAATGCATGACTGAACTGATCCATGAATGAATGACTAACCTGAACATGATGTGAAACTGAAACTGAGCATGATAGAGAGAAATCTTAAGAAGATTTGGTACCTTATACTGAATTTGGATTTGTGGAGAAAAGATGAGGGTACTTGGACTGCATATATGTCTCTGCCTCCCAAGTGGCTCCCTCAACGGACTGATTCCACCAAAGAACTTTGACTAGTAGAGCTTTCTTTGTTCCTTAGTCTACGAACATAATGATCAAGAATTTTGAATGGGACTTTTTCAAAGGAAAGACTTCTCTGAATATCTACACTTTCTAAGGGAAAAACTACAGCTGGATCACCAATACACTTTTTCAATAATGAGACATAGAACATTAGGTGTACTGAGGCTAAATCCAAAGGCAACTCAAGCTTGTAAGCTACCTTTCTAAAAAGATTGAGAATTCTAAAGGGACCGACATATCGAGGGCTGAGTTTACCTTTCTTGCCTAATCTCTTCACACCTTTCATGGGAGAGATTTTTAAGTACACGAAGTCACCAAAATCAAACTCAAGATCCTTTCTCCTCACATCTACATACGATTTCTATTGGGTCTAGGTAGCCCTAAGCCTTTATCTGATCAACTGAACCTTTTCTAACGCATCAAACACTAAGTCAGGCCCTAATACTTCAGCCTCACCTACTTCAAACCAACCAATTAGAGATCAACATCTCCTACCATAAAGAGCCTCAAATGGATCCATACAAATACTAGAATGATAACTTTTATTGTATGCGAATTCAATCAAAGGCAAAAGGTAATCCCTACTACCCTTAAAATCAACAATGCATGCTCTCAGTAAATCCTTAAGAGTCTGAATATTCCTTTTTGCTTGACCATTTATCTGAGGGTGGAAAGCTATTCTTATGTGGACTTGGGTACCAAGACCCTTTTAGAATGCTTTCCAGAAATAAGAGGTAAACTGGGTACCTCTATCTGATATGATAAATAGGGGAACACTGTTAAACCTAACCAACTCTCTAAGATAGAGTTTGGCATAGTCCTCGGCTGAATAAAAGGTATGGACTGGCAAGAAATGAGCTAATTTGGTCATCCTGTCAATGATAACCCAAATAGAATTGTGCTGATGATGGGTACATAGCTAACCTATCACAATGTCCATGTTTACTTCCTCCCATTTCCATATGGGAATATTGAACTCTTGTATGGACCCACATGTTGGCCAGAACAGCAGCTGGTCATTTATTTTATGCTGCTACTAAATTGGCTAGAGTAGTTGACGCAACTCTAAATTTTCTGTGAGAGACGTGTTCGTCCAGAGGATCTTTCTGGACGGGCTGAAGGGCTAGCTGAGTTCCTATTCTTCCTCTGTTCTTCTTCGAAGGCATGTTCTGAAAGAAGGGAAACTTTTCCTAAATTCCTCATAGCCCCCTTCCAATAAGTATAGCGCGCTACACACCCATGCACAAGACTCTACTTGAGGTGGATTTTTGACTTCCTAGGAAAGTTGAAAACCTTAGGCTGTAATACTAAGTTTGTAATAACCCAGAACTATCCCCTTTCCATCACACGGTGCTTACGGTCTCAAGGGACCATAAGCTAACCCATGAGCTAGTACCTGCTGTGAGCACTGAATATTATAATCATGAATGCGGAAGAATAACTAAAATGCCATAAGGTTTTAATAATGATATGACTACTGAATTATTAATCTGGAATAATACTAAAATTTGAATAATGTAAATAGCTAGCTGTAGTATCTGAAAAGCCTCTAAACAGAATACTATGAGTTGATGGGACAGGCCTCAACTAACTCTACTAACTACTGAGATAAAGACATGAAGTAATATAATCTATCCTCAGATGATGAATACTCATCACTACTACTTTACTGTTGATGATCTAAAGGACTAACTATGATTTGGGAACTGAGCGTCAGTACCTATGACAAATACATTATAGCACAAAAGAAAGGTATGCGATCAGTACTTTGAATGTACTGGTATGCTAAATGAGGTAGGCTGAACTGTATGGTTTCATGAACAAAACTAATAATTAACTGAATATGCATGTAAAACAAGGAGTACTGAGTAGAGAATATGGAATATGTAGATACTGAAAATGCATGAAGATTTGTAAATACTGAGGATGCATGAACAAGCATATAATATATACTAAGTAAAATCTGTAAACTAAAATTTGTATGCTTTGGTCAAATAACACTAAGACTAAATAACTGAGCTGGGACTATAACTGAGACTATATCTAAGACTATATCTGAGATAGTGTCTGAGACTGTGGGGGGTATCATCTAACCGACATTCCGCAATTTGAGCTAATTGGGATCCAACCTGTAACCTCAGTTGGAAGGGTGTTAATATCATACCACGAGTACTAAAAATAGCTATGTGGATCCACTAAACTAATATAATGTCCAAAGGACTAAGGGTGTCAAGCCCAAACTGACGGGTGACCCCTGTGAGATAGTCAAGCCTAATCTGACGGGTGGCTACTCATATCCCACACTTGTAATGCAGTTCTGGAGTATAGGGACTGCTACTAATGACTCTGCCTATCTGAAAGGGAAGTCTCCATCCTTGCACTCGCTCGGTGCTAAATCCTACTCCCAACTAAAATACATTGAGATACTAAATTATTACAAATTTAATGACTAATATCTGACCATTCTGATAATGGTCATTATATAATCTGAAAACTATTCTGTAATGTACTGATACTAGACTAAGTAAGAAGATATCAATTTTGGGTATTCAATACTCTCAGGGTTCAGAATAATAATAGTAAAATGACACTAATACTTGAAGATCAAAACATGATGGCTCTTATTAAATAAATCACTCTTGTATGCATTTTATCAAACAATTTTAGTTCATGGTTTAAAATAATCATAGGAATGTCCTAAAACATATAGAAATAGCATGAATTTGACATAATAGAGTCAAATTGAGGTCTTGTTCAATAAATAACAACATTAAAATATGGAGGATTCAATAATAATAATAATTGCATGGTAACATGGTATAGAATCATATTTTATGGAGATTCATGGTGAAATCACAATTTAAAGTACAATAACTTGAAAAGATCATAATTTCATAATTTTAAAGGGTTGCTTGGACTCCATGGATGAGAGGGATCCATGGATGAACATCTAACATACCTTAATTGATGGATTTCTTGAAATTCTTAGTGAATTATTGAGGATTACCCTTGAATTTGAGAGCTAGGGTTCTTGATTAGTAGAGAATGCCTTTTGATTTGGGGGAAATTAATTAGAGAATGATTTTAAAAACATTTTTAAGGCTTAAGCATCACACTTGGGCGGACTAAAATAAAGGGAGAAATGACTATTTTATCCCTTGATGAAATATTATTTTTTTATCGAATTTTCTTGAAATGGGTTTTTGGCACGATACGGTGCTATTACGCCGTGTCACTGGAAACTGACAACTGGGAACTGGGCTGATGGTGTGACGTGCCATTATTGCGGTAAGCCTTTGGATGCCATTTTAACCATCTCCACGATGTACCAACATCGTGGAGGCCCACTAGAAATTGACAAATGGGAAATTGGCCTACTCCACAATGCGCCATGATCGTGGAGTCACACTAGAAATTTACAATTGTTATTTGGGCTACCTACGTTATGCATTAAGGGTTAAAATGACGGTGTTTAATGATTGAAACTTTAAATCTCCATAACTTCTTACCCGATTATCAAATTTTAGTAAATTTTATATCGTTGGAAAGCTAATTCAATTTTCTACACAATGGCAGGCTCTAAACTAGAAATTAATAAGTGTTTCAAAAATTTTATATATGAATACTAATGTATTAGGACTTAGATTATGCTAGGGAAATACGGGGTATTACACTTTCAACACTATATAATGTCGATATTTTTTGATATGGTGGAGGACACGATCAAGGTCTTTATGGATGAATTTTTGGTTTTGGGGACTTTTTTAATGATTTCCTGGCCTAGTTGGTCTATGTAATTTAGAAGTGTGAGGAGTACAACTTGGTTCTAAATTAGGAAAAGTACCATTTTATGGTTAAAGAAGGGATTGTTCTTAGACACAAGATTTCAAAAAAGGGTATTGAGGTTGATAGAGTGAAGATATAGGTGATTGAAAAATTACCTCATCCAATTTCACTTAAAGGTATCCAAAGTTTCTATGGTCATGCTGGGTTTTATAGGAGATTCATCAAGGACTTTTCTAAAATTTCTAATACCTTATGCACGATTTTAGAGAAGAAGGTGAAATTCGTGTTTGATGATGCATGCTTCAAGGCATTTGAGTGACTTAAGAAGCGGTTGATCTCGGCCCCTATTATTGTATCTCCTGATTGATCCTTGACTTTTGAAGTGATGTGCGATGTTAGTGGTGTGGCCTTGGGATCTATTCTATGAAAACATCATAAGAAGATTCTTCACCCTATTTACCATGCCAAAAAGGCATTAAACCCCATGTATAAGAATTATACAGTTATTGAGCAGGATTTACTTATGGTGGTTGTTGCTTTTGAGAAATTCCAATCCTATTTGATAGGGACCATATTCATAGTTCACACTGATCATGAAGCATTAAGGTATCCTATGTCGAACAAAATACAAAGTTAAGTTTGATACATTGGCTCATCTTGTTGCAGGAATTTGACTTTGAGTTAAAAGACTAAAAAATACTGAAAACTAGATTATAGATCATTTATTTCGCCTCGAGGATAAGGCAATGATAAATTTAGGGAGAGATTTATTTAGATGATTCTTTTCTTGATGATTGGGTCTTCATGAAATTTTAAGGCTTAATCCCCTAGTTCACTGATTTTGCCAACTTTTTGGCAATTGATCTTGTTTCGAAAGATTTGTTATTCCAGCAACGTAAACATTTCAATCATAAGTGAGAAGTTTTTTCTGCGATGAACTGTATATCTTTCAAATTTGTATGGATGGAGTTATTCATAGATGTATTCTGGAGGTGGAGATGATAAGTATTCTTATGGATTGTCATTCATCACCGGTTAGGTTTCATCATGGTGGTACCCTCATATACCATAGAATTTTGTAGTGTGGGTATTATTGGTAGACTATTTTCAAAGGTGCTCATGATTTTGCTCAAGCCCATGATCAATGTCAATGACGAGGTAGTATTTTGCAGAAACATGAACTCCGTATGACACCTATCTTGGAGTTAAAATTGTTTGATGTATGGGGAATTAATTTCATTGGTCTATTTGTGAGATTGTTTGGGATGAAGTATATTTTGGTGGTGGTTGACTACATTTCTATTTGGGTGAAGGTGGTTACACTTCCTAACAATAAGGGCAGAAGGGCATTCTATTCTTGAAGATTTTTTTTTAATTTGGCACTCCATGTGTCATTAGTAGTGATGGTGGGTCTTACTTCTGTAATCATCTATTTAAGGCCCAACTCAAAAAATATGTTGTGAAGCATAAGGTGGTAACACCATTCCATCTGCAAATAAATGGGTAGGTTGAGGTCTCCAATCGTGAGATCAAGTTCATATTGGCAATGACTATGAATGCTAATATGACTAATTGGTCAAGGAAATCAGATGATGCCTTGTGGGCCTGCCATACAATATTTAAAACCTCTATAGGTGCTGTGAAACCTTGAAAGATCCTAGCTCCATTTAGCTCATTAATGTATGTCAAAGGGGTCCAAGACTTAGAAAATTTCATTGTGTTAAGACTTAGTCATTTCCAAATCCTCTTAAACTTTGATGATTTTATTTTTGACCTTTTCGATATCAGATCATTGATTTTAAAGTTGATTCATGATTGGGGTAGTCAATAGTACATCTTAGGTAATTTTTACAATTTTTAGACCAGTGTAAGCTTATGTTTGGACTTCCAAAATAGTAGCTGAACGGAATAAGCCTGTGGCGCCTACTTTAGTGCACAACAGTGGAGCCCATGATGCTCGCTATAGTATACCATAGTGGAACCCACGGTGCCAACTCCAGTGCACTATTGTAGAGCCCACGATGTCCGCTCTATCATGCCCCTTGTTTTTCCAGCTTTTGATCCTATTATTTTTAGGGCAATTGAGTCTTTCCCCATTCAAATTCATCAATAACACAAAATTAAATCCTCTAAGGAGTATTATTTTCCCCATAAATCATAATTTCTCTCCAAGAAAGTAATTCTCTCTCAAGAAAAATTCGTAGCCTCCTCAAGATTCAAGCACAAAATTCAAGAAAGCAACCATGAACTTCTGCTAATTCATCAACTAAGGTTTGTAGGGTTACAAACAAGGGCTTCCTTTCACCTTTGTACCCAAATTACATGATTTTAAGATTTAATTCACTTGTTTTGAATTAGGGTTCATACCCAAGTTTATATATTCTTGAAGCATGTGATTTTTCTGATATTTAAAGCTTTTAGTATATCAAAAAGTGATTATATTGATGCTTTTCACTTACATGACTTACATTATGAATGAGATTGAACTATCTTGACATGTTATTGTTGAAGTATTTCAAGAATTATATTGAGCATGAAGTTTTGGTATGAATTACCATGAGTTTAAAGCATGAATTTTAAGTCCTAAGTTTTAGCATTGAGATTTCAAGAAGATTATGCTTTTAAGTATTCTTTGATAATATTATTTCAAGATTTAAGCAAGAATTGATCTTTTGATCCTCAGCTAAGAGATGGAATCAACATTAATTCATTTTGATTATAGTTTAAAGTAAAGAGAAGCATGACTAGTTTTCATTACAAACCCTTATGCTATATTAAGGTGGATTTCCTAAAGAGCGAGCATATAAGTAATATGGGAGTATTATTTAGCATCGAGTTGGGTATGAGGACAATGTCACATTCCCTAGAACTCTGAGCCACCTTAGGTTTAAGTCCCAGTATAGGTTCAACATAGTGATCACTTTAGCTTAGTTCTATTCTGATGGCAAGGGTAGGACAACCCTACCTATCTGGGTGCGAAATGTTGGACTCCATGATATCTCGCATGGTTTATGTCGGTTAGAAGAATCTCCCAACTGAAAGAGTAAAAGTACAACTTTTAGAACTCAGTGGTATGGCTCATAAGATTTATGTATTATACTTTATTTATTCATGATTTATGATTTTTAATTTTCAATTATTCAAGCTCAAGGTGAGTCATTTACACTTGGCATGCATCATTTAAAAGTTTATATGACTATTGAGTTACTATTTTACTCATGCATTCACCCCCACATACTCCGTTCATTCTAGAAGTATTGATCCACATATATGTCTATGTGCTGCATTGTCTTATAATGTAGGTCCTGGTTCTTAGTTCTAGCAGCATGATTGACTTCGAGCATCTTCACCTACATCCCGACTTTGGTGAGTCCATATATTTCGAGGACCCATTCTTATTAGAGTTTGATATTGATACATTGTTTTTGTCAGTTGTTTTCATTATAGTTCTAGTCAGCTGGGGCTTGTCCCAGTGGCTCTCTAGTTAAAAGTAGAGTCTTGTCTGACTGTTTTCTATTTTGGTTTTTAATGTGTTGGTTTTAAGATCTTGAAGTTTAAGACTTTTAGTAATTATATTCATTTATTATTTTAAGATTTTATATGACAACTTACCTTTATTATGGGTTCCAAAGTTGTTAGAAGGCTAAAAGGGTTAGCTTTGGACTACTTGTAGTCTTGAGCATCGTGTGACATCTAGGAGGTATTTGTCGGCCATTACAAACTTGGTGTCAGAGCCTAATATTTAAGGAGTCCTACGGCATATGACAAGCCTCATTACATGGAGTCTTAATCATGGGTGTGAAGCGCGCCACATTTATAAGCAAGAGGCTACAAAATGATTTAGGGAATTATCATCTTTCTTTCGTGATCTATCATGTTTATAGTTTTCTCTGTTTTCTTTAACTCGTGCTTTTACGTGACAGAATATGCCTCCCTACTGAGCAATTGCACGCAGAAATGGTGACCAACCACCAATACAAGCCAACCTTCTGAATAAGAATGTGTCTTATGCTAACATTTGGGCTTTCTTTTAGGAGTTGGCCCAAGCTGTGACAGCCAATATTCAGGGAAATAATTAGGATACAGTCCTACTTTAGTAGAATGGTAATTTAGCTACACCCAAAATTTTTGACTTTATAAGACTAAATCCACCTGAGTTTTTTAGGTCCAAAGTTGGTGAGGACCAACAGCTCTGCATTGATGATGTGAGAAATATTACTCAAGTTATGCATGTTACAAAGGAGAAAAGTGTAGAATTGGTATCCTATAAGTTGAAGGATATTTCTTATGATTGGGTTGTTATGTGTAAGGATGGTAGTGATAAGAATACAACTCCTATGAGTTTGCAGATATTTCAAGATATATTTCTAGATAGGTTCTTTTTGAGTAAGATGAGAGAAGCTAACATTGAGGAATTCATGAACCTAAGGCTGGGCTCAATGACAGTAAAGGAGTACTCCCTTAAGATTACCCAGTTGTCTAAGTGTGCTCCCTAGTTGATAGCTGACTCTAGATCTAGTATGCGTAAGTTTGTTACTAGAGTGTTTGGTTTGGTAGTCAAGAGTGTATGACTACCATGCATATTGGGGATATGGATCTTGCTAGGTTGATGACTCATGCCCAAAATATTAAGGTAGATAAGTTGAAGGAGAGAGAAAGGGGAAATAAAAAAGCTAGAGTCGAATAGTTTGGGTATGGCCAACCAAGTTCTGGAGGGGTAAATCATTCATAGGTTCAGGGTCACTCATCTATGCTAGCGTCATCTTCAGCCAGTTCCCCTACACCCAGAACCCAGTAGGAGTAGTGGGGCAAGACTTCTATTGCTAGGTCTTAGAGTAGTATGGCTGGAAGGCCCAATTACCCACCTTATGCAATGTATGGATAAAACCATCCTTATGAGTGTATGGCAGAAAAAAGGGTTTCTATGGATGTGGCAAGTTGGGTCACCGAAGCAAAGAGTGCCCATATGTTAAGAAAGGAAGCAGGGATGTTCGTCCCCAGAATCATACTACCAGCACACCAGCTCATCAGGTTGCCCAGTCCCTCTTCAGGGTACATTATCCATTACTGGTGGTGGCCAGCACCAGAATCGGTTTTATGATTTACCATCCTGATAGGAGAAGGAGAGTTTACTAGATATTTTTACTGGTATACTTCATGTCTTTTATTTTGATGTTTATGTGTTGTTATACCCAGATCAGATCTCTCTTATACAACTCCTTTGATTGCAACAAATTTTGGGATAGATCCTAAAAAGCTCTTGAAGCCCTTCCTAGTTTCCACCCCAGTAGGCGAGTCAATTCTTTCCAGATGAGTCTATAAGAAGTGTCCCATCACTGTCCTACATAATATCATACTGGTAGACCTAATAAAGCTAGAAAAGGTAGATTTTGATATTATACTAGGCATGGATTGACTTTATTCGTGCTATGCATCAATAGATTTTCGCATCCGTGTGGTGAAGTTTTAGTTTATTGATGAGGCAGTTTTTGAGTGGGAAGGTTGTTTTATATCTCCCAAGAGTCATTTGATGTCTTATCTTAAGGCCAGAAAGTTGATATCCAAAGGGTACATTTATCATTTATTTTGAGTCAAAGATACTAAGTCTGAAGCTTTTACAATTCAATCAGTCCATATAGTGAATGAGTTTCCTGAGGTTTTTCTCAACGATTTGCTAGAGGTACGTCCCAATAGGGAAATAGAATTCAACATTAATCTTCTTCTTGATACTCATCCCATCTCTATCTCTCTATATCGTATGGCTACGGCTGAACTTAAATAGTTAAAAAGACAGCTTAAACACCTCTTAGATAAAGGTTTCATAAGGCTAGTGTTTCTCCATAAGGCACTCTAGTACTATTCATACACATGAAAAATGGCTCTCTCTGAATGTGCATTGACTACCGCCAGTTGAACAAAGTTATAATCAAGAACAAATATCCTCTTCCTAAGATTGATGACTTATTCGACCAGCTTCAGGGTACAAGTTATTTATATAAGATAGACCTCAGATCCGGCTATCATCAGCTTAGAGTAAGGGAGTGTGATATTCCAAAATAGCCTTTAAAACCCGTTATGGTCACTTTGAATTTCTAGTCATGTCCTTCAGGCTAATGAATGCCCCAGTAACCTTCATGGACTTGATGAATAGAGTGTTCAATTAGTACTTAGACATGTTCGTCATAGTCTTCATTGATGATATTCTTGTCTATTCCTTAGTAAGAATAACCATGCAGACCATGTCAGAATCATATTGTAAACTTTTCGATCTCAGTAATTTTTGCCAAATTCAGTAAGTGTGAATTTTTGCTTAGGTCAGTAGCTTTTCTTGGCCATATAGTTTATGGTGATGGAATTAGAGTTGATCTTCAAAAGACTAAAGTAATGAGAAGCTAGCCTAAACCCATCTCTCCATCAGGCATGAGGAGTTTGTTGGGTTTGGCTGGCTATTACCAATGTTTTGTTGAAGAGTTTTAATCTATTGCATCCCTCATGTCTAGATTGACTTAAAAGAAAGTTAAGTTTTAGTAGTCAGACTCCTATGAGAAGAGTTTTCAGGAGTTGAAGACTTGACTTACTTCAGCCCCATTTTTGGCACTACCTAATTGCACAAATGGATTTATTGTTTACTGTGATGGTTCTAGAGTTGGTGTGGGTTGTGTTTTTATACAGAGAGGTAAGCTCATTGCCTATGCCTCCAGATAGCTTAAACCTTATGAAAAGAACTATCCTACCCATGATCTTGATTTAGCAGCTATTGGATTTGCTTTGAAAATTTTGAGACATTATCTTTATAGGGTACATGTTAATGTGTTCACGGATCACAAAAGTTTGAAGTATGTGTTTTCATAGAGAGAGTTAAATCTCTATCAGAGAAGGTGGTTAGAATTATTAAAGGACTATCATATAAGTATTTTATATCACTCAGAGCAGTCCAATATAGTGGCAAACGCCCTTAGTAGATTGTCTATGAGTAGTATTGCTCATGTTGAGAATGATAAGAAGAATTTAGTTCAGAAGGTTCATCAGTTGGCTAGATTAGGTATTCGGTTAGTTGATTCAGCTGAAGGTAGTGTATGGGTTCAAAATAGTTTGGAATCTTCTTTGGTTGCTGTAGTGAAGGACAAAACAAGATAGTGACTCCAGTTTGGTTAAGTTGAAGGAGTAAGTCAGAGATCCAAAAGTAAAAGTTTTCTCCCAAGGGGGAGATGGCGTATTACACTTATAGGGTAGATAGTGTGTGTCGTGTGTTGATGGTTTGAGACAATAATATTTTGTGGAAGAGCATGGTGCTTGTTACTCTATTCATCCATGAGCTACCAAGATGTACCGCAATTTATAAGAAATCTATTGGTGGAGTGGCATAAATGGGGGGTATTTGTAACAGCCTAATTTTCTAGAATCGGAATGCCACATAGTGCTCATAATCACGAAGGACCACAAGCTAATCATCTACTGATATCTGTACCTGAGCACTGCATAATATAGGTAATAAATGTGGAAAACTGGAGAAAACTTTCCATAAGGTTCAAAATATCCAAAAATAATCAATGCTGAATAATTGAATACTAATACATCTATCCGAAAAGCCTCTAAACTAGTCTGAACTATAGATTTGATGGGACATGTCCCCAACTAACTTCGTCTACTGAAAATAAACTGACTCTAATTCCATGATAAAATAAGGATCATCCTCGAATACAGAGGACTCACTGCTATGTCTACTGCTGCTGATTGAGTTTGGACTACTAAGGGTGTTGTGGATCTCGCGCTTCGAAACCTATGGTATAAGACACCATAGCGACAGAGAAAAGTATGTGTTAGTATTTTGAATGTACTGGTATGCTAGATGAGGTAAGGCTAAATGCAAGGGCTTATGCATGAACATAGCTTAACTGAATAACATGAGAGTATTGAATGAGGACCTATGCATGAATGTACAAACCAAAATTGGAATCACAGTAACACTGAATATGAACTCTAAATACTGGTTTCTGAATACTGACTTACTGATGACTGAGTCTAGTAGTACTGATGTCTGAGTTTGCTAATACTGAGTTTATTGAGATTGATGTCTAATCTTGCTTATACTAATTCTAATTTATTATATCTGAGATCAAGACTATATAACGGGTGACGTCTGAATCTACTGATAATGATGCCTAATACTTGATAAACTGAATCTGAGATCAAGCCTATATAATGGGTGACCTCTAAGTTTACTGGTAATGATGTCTGATTCTTGATAAAATCAATTTGAGTTTAATCCTATATAACGGGTGACCTCTGAGTCTACTGATAATGAATATGATTTTTTGAATCTGAGATCAAGTATATATAATGGGTGATCTCTAAGAGGTAGTCAAGCCTAGTATAACAGGTGACTCCTCAGCTGAATTTATTTATTGAGATTGAATCTAAAATTGAGACTGTGGGAGGTAGTCATCTAACCAACATGACCCTTCTAGCTTCTTTGGGGTCCAACCTGTAACCCTTGTTGGAAAGGTGCCAGTACTATGGAAGGGAAGCCGTCATCCTTGCCCATGCTCAGTGCTGAACCTACTCCTAGCTAAATAGACACTGAATTGATTCTTAGAGAGTTCTAGATTGAGCTGAATCTGTTACTGCTCATATTTCTTGATTGATCTGACTGAGTTCACTTGGTTTCGTTATCTGATGGAATACTGTTGAATCTTATTATCAGACTGAATGATACTGAGTTTTGAATTGATTACTTAAATGCTACTGAGGTCTGAACTGAACATTTGAATACTACTAGATTTGAGCTAAGTACTGAACTGAGGCTAGAATGCTAATGATACTGAGATTTCTTAAGTTCTGTAACTATCTGAGAGTACTGAATTCTATAGTTAACTAAGTTCTAAGAATTGTGTCTTGACTGATATTATCGTGAAAACTAACACGGGCTCTAGACTTGCAGCTAATTTGTCGGGTATAAATACCCCCAGGACTCGATAACATAAAACTAAAACATAACCATTCTTGAATAATCATGACCATGGCCTTTCATTCCTCATCACAATAATTAAAGCATCTCTTCAAGCACTTAGAAATCATAAACATGTGATAGTATAGGGAGACATGCTATTGGCTCATACTCCATTCAACAAAGTCTTACAACAAACACTTAACATGCATTAAAGAACATATAACTAGAGGATTTTATGCTAACATTTCACAACTCATTCACTAAGGCTTTTCAACAAATACTTGGCATGCATAAA
The DNA here is from genome assembly GCF_002878395.1 of Capsicum annuum. Classification (NCBI taxonomy): domain Eukaryota; kingdom Viridiplantae; phylum Streptophyta; class Magnoliopsida; order Solanales; family Solanaceae; genus Capsicum; species Capsicum annuum. Next base: position 58,807,120 of record NC_061121.1, on the reverse strand, counting down.
CTTACACGAAATTGGGGATTTTTTGTTAACATGCTATAATGTCTCTAATTCCTTCACATAAGTGTTTTATCAAACATATGGGGAGTATTTTTACCACAAATTCTATACATAATTATCATGAATATATCAATACCATGAAACTAGAAGAGGGTTTATCATGAACATCATACAATTCATCACATACTAGAATCAACTCTCGAAATTGGTAGTCGAAATCATGAATTAAAACCCAACAATGCAAAATCATGTACTATAATACACATAAATCATGAAATCTCATAAATACGTAAACCTCAAAATTTGGAAAAGGATTATTGAGATTCTTGGGTGGAAGGAACCCAAGAATTAACATCTAATATACCTTAGTTTCTTGATTCTTGAAAAGTTAATGGAGGAATCTTGAGTTCTTGAACTTTTGGGTTGAAACCCTAGGTTGTTTTTGAGGAAAATTGAGAGAAGACTAGTATATTTGGGTGAAATAATGAGAAATATCATGTTAAAGAGTATATATAGGGGTGGAAAAATGACCATTTTCCCCTTCAAATTAAAATTCAGAATTGGAAAAATCTTGATTTTATATGCTGACGTGACGCGCCATAATCACAACAGCTTATTGGAAATTGAACAATTAGGGAATTGGACCTTGGCGCAGCATGGTGGAAATTGCGTTGCCACCTTGATTGAGAACTAGAAAGACAATGTGATGCGGTGGAATCACGAAGGCTCACTAGAATTTGACAATTGCTATTTTGGCTGGCTCCGTGATGCGCTAAAGTACTAGGTGGTATGCTATCTCACTAAAATGGATCTAAATCTTTGCTCGAGTGTTGGATTTAGGTGAATTAGGGAAATTCAACACGGTGTAGAACACTTCTCACTAGGGAAGTCATCCCTTACTCCCCTTAAGGATGAAACTCGACTTAAAGAAAATTTAGGGTATTAGAGTATTGCTGAGTTTATAGCCAAGTATGCTAATTATCAACAGGTTAAGGTTGAGAACGAAAAGCCTAGTGGTACCTTTTAGGAGTTTAGTATTCCCACTTTAAAGTGGGAAGAGGTGAACATGGACTTTGTGATAGGGTTACCCTGTTTGCATTGTCAACATGATTTGATTTGGGTTATTATTGGCAGAATAAACAAGTCAACCTATTTTATGCCAGTCCAAACTTCCTTTTTAGCCAAATATTATGCTAATATTTATATTAGAGAGGTGGTTAGATTTCATGGAATTCCTTTGTCCATAATTTCAAATAGGGGTACTTAGTTTACCTCTTACTTTTTAAAAGCCTTTCAGAGGGTCTTGGTACCCAAGTTCATCTTAGTACTAATTTTCATTCCCAGATAGATGGTAAGTTAAAAAGGACCATTCAGACCCTAGAATACATATTGAGAGCATGTGTCATTGACTTCAAGGGTAGTTGGGATAATCACTTGCCGTTGATCGAGTTTTCCTATAATAAAATTTATCACTATAGTATCCAGATGGCTCTATTGAGACTCTTTATGGGAGGAGGTGTAGATCACTTATTGGTTGGTTTGAGGTAGGTGAGGTTGCATTAATAGGGCCAGATATAGTGTTTGAAGCTATGGGAAAAGTTCATTGATTTGATAGAGGCTCAAGATAGCTCAGAGTCATCAGAAATCATATGCAGATATGAAGAGAAGGGATCTTGAGTTTGAAGTTGGTGATTTAGTTTATTTGAAGATTTTTCCCATGAAGGGGGTGAAGAGATTTGGAAAAAAAGAGAAGCTTAGTCCTTGACATGTTGTCCCTTGCAGAATATTAAGTAATGTTGGAAAGGTAGCATATGAGCTTGAGTTGACTGCAGATTTGACATTCGTTCACCCAATGTTTCATGTCTCTTTATTGAAGAAGTATATTAGTGATCCAACTATTATAGTTCCTTTAGAATGCACTGAAATTCAGGATAGCCTTTCTTATGAAAAAAATCCTAATGGAGATTCTTGATCACTAGATTCGTAGGCTAAGGAACAAAGGAATTCCCCTAATCAAAGTTCTTTGGTGAAATCAGTACGTTGAGGATTCCACTTGGGAGGAAGAAACATATATGCAAACCACGTACCCTCATCTCTTCTCTGCAAGTTCAGACTCAGCTTAAGGTTACAAGTTTTCCTTAGATTATCCCTTATCCATTCTTAGTTTTAGCCATATAATTAATTTCATGCATTCACTAACCTATTCAGTTATGTAATCATTCTTCCAGTTATGTAAATTTATTTTGAAGTTTCAATCCCTTAGTATTTTATGTTCAGTCAGTCTCATTCGAGTTCGAATATTTCCAATGGGGAGATATTGTAAGACCCCATAAGATCCTAGCTCAATTCAGCTCACTAGTGCATGTCAAAGAGGTCCAAGACTTAGAAAATTTCACTAAGACACAGAAAATTTTACTAAGTGTTAAGACTTAGTTATTTACAAAGCCCCGTAAACTTCGATGATTTTATTTCAACCTTTCCGAGATTGAATTGTTGATTTTAAAGTTGATTCATGATCGGGGTAGTCAAAGTATGTATCGGGTGAGTTTTGAAAGTTTTGGACCAGTGTAAGGGCATGTTTGGACTTCCAAAATAGTAGCTACACTAGGATAAGCCTGCGACGCCCACTGTAGTGCATCATAGTGGAGCCCATAATACTCACTCTATCTCGCCCCTTGTTTTTCCAGCTTTTGTTCCCCTTTTTAGGGTAATTGATTCTTTTACCCACCTAAATTCTTCCATAACACAAAATTAAAGCCTCCAAGGAGCATTATTTTCCCCATAACTCATACTTTCTCTCTAAGAAAGTAATTCTCTCTCAAGAACAAACCCTATCCTCCTCAATATTTAAGCTCAAGTTTCACGAAAGCAACCAAGAACTTTCTCTAATTCATCAACTATGGTATGTGGGGTTATGGACAAGGGCTTTCTTTCACCCTTGTCGCCAAATTTTATGATTTTAAGATTTAATTCAATTGTTTTGAATTAGGGTTCATACCCAAGTTTCTATATTCTTGAAGCATGTGATTTTTATGATATTTAAAGCTTTTAGTATTTCAAGAAGTGCTTATGTTTATGCTTTTAACTTACATGACTAACATTATGAATGAGATTACACTATCTTGACTTGTTATTTTTGAAGTATTTCAAGAATTATATTGAGCATGAAGTTTTGATATAAATTACCATGAGTTTAAAGAATGAATTTTAAGCCCTAAGTTTTAAGTATTGAGATTTCAAGAAGATTATTCTTTTAGGTATTCTTTGATAAGCTTGTTTCAATATTTAAGCAAGAATTGCTCTTTTTATTCTCAGCTAAGAGATGGAATCCACATAATTCTTTTTGATTACAGTTTAAAGCAAAGAGAAGCATAACTGGTTTTTTTTTATAAACCCTTATGCTATTTTAAGGTGGATTTCGTAAAGAGCGAGCATATAAGTAATATGGGAGTAGTATTTAGCATCGAGTTGGGTATGATGCCTAGGTCACATGCCCTAGAACTATGAGCCACCATAGGTTTAATCCGAATATGGGTTCAGCATAGTGATCACTTTTGCTAAGGTTCTATTCCGATGGCAAGGGTAGGACAACTCTACCAATGTGGGTGCGAATGTTGGACTCCATGATAGCTCACATGGTTTATGTTAGTTTGGAGAACCTCTCAATAGAAAGAGTAAAAGTACAACTTTTAGAACTAAGTGGTATCGCTCACAAGATTTATATAGTATACTTTATTTATTCATGATTTATGATTTTTAGTTTTAAATTATTCAAGATCAAGGTGAGTCATTTACACTTGGCATGCATCATTTAAAAGTTTATATGACTATTGAGTTACTATTTTTACTTATGCATTTACCCCCACATACTCAGTATATTCTAGAAGTACTGATCCACATATATGTCTATGTGCTACATTGTCTTATAATGTAGGTCCTGGTGCTCAGTTCCAACTGTGTGATTGAATTCGAGCATCTCCACCTACATCCTGAATTTGGTAAGTCTTTATAGTTTGAGGACCTATTTTTATTAGACTTTGATATTGATACATTGTCTTAGTCATTTGTTTTCAGGTTATTTCTAGTTAGCTAGGGCTTGTTCCTGTGGCTTTCTAGTTAAAAGTAGAGGCTTGTCCGACTATTTTCTATTTTTAGTTTCAAAGTGTTGGTTTTAAGATTGATTTATATGACAACATACCTTTATTATGGGTTCCAAAGTTGTTAGAAAGCTAAAAGGGTTATCTTGGGACTACTTGTAGTCCTGAGCACCTTATGACATCTAGGGGTATTTACGGGGAATTATAGTTGCCTCCCTATATCAACTTATGAACGGAAAGGCATGCTACTTGCCAATCAAACTTGAGTACAAGGCACTATGGGCATTGAAAAAATAGAACTTAGAGTGGGATGATGCAGCTAACTTGAGGATGAGCAAGGTGAACAAGTTGGATGAATTCCATCTCTAAGCTTATGAGAGTTAAACACTGTACAAAGAAAAGATGAAGTTGTATCATGAAAAGAAGACTGATAAAGGGTGTTTGAGCTTGTTGATATGGTCTTGTTATGTAATTCAAGACTTCGCTTGTTTCCTGACAAGTTGAAGTCTAGTTGGTATGGACCATTCATTGTGCTTATGATGTTCCAGCACAGTGTTATTGAGATAATATAAGATTGTGAAACTTCATTCAAGGTTAAGAGGCAACGTGTTAAGCATTATATGAGGAATACTGATAAGGTGAAAGTGTGTGTTGATGTAAGCCTTGGTGATGTCTGGTAGCGAAGGAATCCCTATTATGCCATAATGTTAAATCAAGGTCTGCATGGTAGGAAACCTATGGGATTATTAGTGAAGTTTGGGTAACCAACCTGACCATATTGTGCCACAGTGTTAAATCAAGCACTGGGTGGGAGGCAACCCATTATTTTAGTGTTAACATTGTTTCTTTGTAGGTGTAAAGCATTAGGAAATACCTAGAACATGGTAAAAGATTGCAAAAATTCAAAAAAGTCTAGGTAAGGGGACTTAGTGATCCACTTATGGGGGTTATAAGCCCCACCAAAGCACGGTAGGTCTGCGGAGTTAGGAAGTCAGGGGGAACACGGTCCTAGTTAATCATTCTCATTGATTTTCTCAATATATATTAATACTCGTTTACTTGTTGCTTCAATATATGAATAGTTAACTTGTTCTTTTTAATCACCACTTTCAGAACAAAATTAATTAATAGTCTAAATAACTTTAATAGACCTTGGACCTAATCATATTCCTTGTAGGATAGACCTCAACCTAGTTGAGTTCTATATTTGTTTGACGAATACTGTATACTTCATCATGAGGTGTAATTTGGGTAAAATGTAAGTGATGCAGTAGATGTTAGAGAGAAAATTTGATAATTTTGGGCCTCTAAAATTTCATTTATAAATACACTTACAGGGGTTGTAAGTACAACTTATGACCCCATAAGTAGTGTCATTAAAATCAGGAGCAATATTTATAGAGGGTTGTAAGTGACACTTAGGTCCGTAAGTGGCAAAAAATTTTATGGTCTAGTTTTTGAAATATGGGTCGGGCCCAGGTGACCTGACCTTATCCGACCTGACCATTGCCTTTATATACCCAAAACGCAATTCCTATGCCCTATATTCTCAGAATTTTATAACTCCCTCTTAAATTCAAACTCTCCAACTCTATATAGACTCCATAAAAGTTAAGAATCGTTCCTAATATTAGTACCAAAAGTCAATTTGTATGCACATGACACTCACATTAGGGTTTTCATCATATTTCTTAAATTTTCTAATTCCATTACTTGATTGTAAGGTAAATATTCTTGGCTCCTATAGTCATAATTGTGTTATTTAGCAAATAAAGTGAATTGTTACATGAATAAAATATGTAATTGTCTGAAACTCATGAATCATCATAGTAGAAGCCTAGAATAGTGAAAAAATTTAAATTGTTGCATTATTCTTGAATGAGAAATTTGTGACCATGCCTTAAATGGAAGTAGAAGTCAAAAAGGTAGATAAAAATCCATAATTTTTGTGCCATACCCATGATCTTGAACTTGATAAATTTTGATGTACGCAAAATTGGAGCTGAATTTGAAAAATACGCTATGTGGGGATGGAAAATTTGAGGAAATTTGAATTACCCTCAGGAGGGTACCTACGATGGGACTTAAGAGCCTTGTAAGTGACACTTACAAACTGTAAGTGCCTTCTTAGGTGTTATACCTGAAGACTTGATGTTTTAGGGCTTTGTCTGATACTTGCAAGGGTACTTACGACCCCCGTAAGTGGCACTTATGGCTCGTTAGTTGGTTCGTAAGTGCCCAACCTTGAGTGTTTTTGATTTTTTCCAAACTTTTTGTTCCTGTCTTCTGGTTCAAGCACAACTACTTTTTTAGGTACCATGAAACCCAAGGTACCCCTGAAGAAAGGAGTATAGTCAAGGCTTTGGGATGAGTCCTTGAATGCAGTGGCTCAGTGGAGAAGTACTCGGTTGCCTCAGACAGAGCATCATCCCCACGGACCAGGGGTTGCTCTTAGATATTGACCGAGGATGTAGTAACTGTTATTGCAACCACATTAGGTATTCAGGGCACCAAGCGTGGCCCTAAACAAACTCAACTGAGAACTTATCCCACACCCACAGAGGCCCAGATGACCATATCTAGGCCAATTCCTAAGGCTAGGATAAAGGCAGCCTGGACTTTACCATCGTACTTTTCCTAGTATGAGGAGGGAGAGTGTGTTTCAGAGGATTATGCAAATGAAGAGAAGGAGTCAAGATTTGGAGATAAGGTTTAGTTTGGATCCGATTATGCTTTGGTTGATGAGAAGGAAATACATGACCCCTAGTTTAAGAAGGGGTCAGAGGATAAGTCTGGTTTAGAAAGTGAGTCAGTATCAGCTGTACACCAGTTTAAGAAGGGTACAACTTACTTGCTGTATCAAATTTCATCATCTTCTGCACCTGACACAACAACCTATACAGGATCCTCGACCTACTAGTCCACAACTACTTGCTCTTACTTTAGAATCTACAAACGTCTAGACTATACCCATAGATGAGATAGACCAGAGATGGTGTGTAGAGGGGTTACATCATATCTATGAGAGAGATATCTATATTACTGAGATGGGTCATCCCAAAAAAGGTATTGTAGTTGAGTGGAGGATAGACTTGATAGGGATAACAGGGGCACTAGACCTGCAAGTCTCCTTTGATAGGTATAGGTTGAGGTAGATGACTCAGCCCCAGGGATCTTATAACCCTACTATGGTTAGAGAGTTTTATGTTTCATATGTCTCCATGCTATACTTGAGCACCTCAAATGAGAGCAGAGAAACTTTTGTTGAGTTTACATTAGTCCGAGGGGTCAGAGTAGATATATCTATGGCGAACATCCATTGGGTTCTTTTTAGGCCAGATTATGAAGGTTCAACATTTATAACTGAGTTCAATTTTAGGACGATACTTATGCATGAAAGACACGCCATAATAGATGCTGTCTTCTGATAGTAGAGGCTTGATTTTGTAAGATAGATAGTCTACCAGATTTCTAATTTAGGCGATGATGTCCCTTGGATAAAAGGAAAGGGGGAGATTAAGAAGGCAACACTACAATTTGTAGCCAAATTTTGGTAGACCATAGTGCAGTTCAGATTGAGTCTGATGACATTGGACAATGTTCTTAGATGGGATAAAGTTACATTGGTATCTAGTTTTCTTGGAGGGTATGAGATTGACTTTGCAATACTAATTAGGCAGGAGGTACATGCTCGTGTACTCGGTGAGACCACTACTTTCTTGTTTTCTTATATTATTCAACAATTGTGTGAGGTAGAAAGAATGTAGGATATACCTGAGACTGATAAGAGGACTTAGGTAATGTAACGCCCCAAAAATAGGTCCCGAGATGTCACACGGTACTTAGGGTCACAAGTGATCCCAAGCTAACCCTTCTACTGGCATACTTACAAGCAACTAAATAAAAACATAAATCTGAACAAAATCAGTGAAAATATAAAACTTCTCTAAACTCGATCAATACAAATTTGAATTTACAAGATTACAACTCTGCTTTTGACAACAAAACTGAAATTAAATACATTAACACTACTGACTGTCTATGAAGCCTCTACTAGTACTGAGTATAGGTAGTCGGGTCATGACTTCCAACTATCCTAACTCAATACGAATGAATAAAGAAAATACAATATTTCTCAAACTGTATAACTAACTCAAGACCTTGAATCAAAAGGACTCATCACCTGCTGACTGGAAGCTGCGAACTGACTGAATATGGTATATGTGCTACAACTTGTACCTACATTATGAGACAATGTAGCACATAGACATATATATGGATCAGTACTTTGAGGATGTACTGAGTATATAGGGATGTATGAATTTACTTTAAAATATCATTACTCTTTATAAAATCATGTATGCTGACATAAATGACTCACATAGCTTGAATAAAAATATGAAATATAAATCTCATAAATCATGAATAATGAAACATGTAGTATAAATCTCGTGAGTCATTTCAATTGCTTCTAAAATCTATATTCTCCTCTTATTCTCACAACTTGTAAGCTAGATAAAATCTAAAACTCATTCTGTATATTAAACTCTTTAGCTCAATACTTTAAATCCATAAAACTGTTTCAAGAGTGGGGGACATCTTTGGGAGGTTCTTCTAACCGACATAAACCACGTGAGCTTCATGGAGTCCAACGATTTGTCCTGCTAAGGAAGATACCTCATATTAGAGAGAGGCGTCATACTCTTATCTGGGAGTATAACCTCAACTTAGTGATCACTTTCTCAACCTCAGGCCAATAAATCTCAATCCTATGGTGGCACGTAGTTCTGGGGTATGAGACCTTAGAATCATACCCAACTCGGTGGTAAATACTACTCCCATACTCAGCCCAAAACCTTTAGGAAATCCACCTCTAAATAACTCAAGGGTCTATAATGAAGACCAAATTATGCTTCTCTTAGCTTTAAAACATAATTAATGTTGATTTCTGTCTTAGCTTTTGAAAGTAGTTATCAAAAATTGTCAACAAAACTTGAGATCATAATCTCCTTATAAACTTATCACTTATACTAAGGACTCAAAATGTAAAGCTTTAATGCATCAAAATCATATTTAAACTTCATGCTTAACCAACATCTTAAAAAGCTTACAATCATCTTAATCAAGATATTTCCGAACTAAGCGGCCACCGTGACTTGCCACTATCACAGTGGCTCACTGGAAATCGACCACTGGGAATTGGGCAGACTCCGTAATGTAGAGCCATCATGGTCCCCCTTTGGAATGCCATTTTGGCACCTGGTGTGATGCGCTAATATTGTGCTAGGCTACTGGAAACTAGAAATTGGGATATTACTCCTCTCCGCATTGCTCTAAGGGTCTAAATGACGGTGTTTTACCACTGGAACTTCAATTAGCCATAACTTCTTGCCCGGTTATCGAATTTGGGCGAATCTTCTGTAGTTGGAAAGCTAATTCAATTTTCCATATGATAAAAATTCAAAATTAGGAAAATTTTATATGATTTAAACATTAATAACTTTAGAAGTCATTCCTCAATCTTATAGAGATAAAATTAGGCTTAAGGAAAGTTCGGGGAATTACAATATCTCCTCTTTGGAAACTTTTGTCCTCGAATGTGGCAAGCTAGGCTAGGAATACAGAGGAAAACTGAGGGTGCACAACTGAAATAACTTTCTAAACTGATTCTACCTCATTCTAAACCTTTGGGTACTTCTATGAGTGCATGAACTTATATTAAGAATAACTATATAGCTGAATCTTTGATTAGGAAGGAGATAAATGATGGAAGACTATTACCTTCGACTGAACTTGTCTTTGCTTATAGTAAGGAGCTGATTCATGTTGAGAGTTTAGAAATTGCTTGATGTGCTCAGGGTATGATCGTACTTATAGATTGCGAAGTGATAGTTTATGCAGGCATAAATCATGAGAAAACGAGGCTAAGATTTCACAATAGGTATTACACTGCCTGAGATGGAACACTTGGAAAATGAAGATTGTTCAGTGAATACTTACGCACTAAATCATGACTAGATATCCAAAATCTGAAACTGATGCTGGATACACATACTAACCTGAATTTGCAAATTTTCATAGATGCTAACAACTATTTACTGGAATGACCGTACTTATGAAACTTCAGGTAGTAAGACCAGACTAGTTTGGAAAATGGAAAAATATGGAAATCTATCTGTCTGCTTGTTAAACTAGACTGCTGGCTATCCAAACTGAATCATACTAGATGCTCATACTCAAGTGGAGGATTTCATCAACACCCCTTTAGGGAGTTCTAATGATATGAGGGAACAAAGAACTTTGGGCATGATCTGTAAAAGGCATTTGAATAAGAGATTACAATATTTCTACGACTCTATAGCTTGGAACATAGACCCCTTTGAATTGAAGACTGGGATAGAATTTCTGGGCCTTAGGCAATGCAACACCTTACTAACAAGCTTAGAAATACTTCTAAAATATTCTCTCAACTATTCCTTTCTCTTAAAGACCATACTCATTGATTCATCTTCTAATTCTCACATGGCCGTTGATATTTCCATCTACTCATGTTCTAAACTGAACTAAATTCCCTCACCATCTTCAAGCCTAACCGACAATCACAGGATACACCTCATAACACTGTAATACTCGTCTGAACCATAATTCAACACACCATGCACTTCACAACTTCTCATCTCATGTAAAATTCTCCTTACCACTCTAACAACCACATTCAACCTCGTACTAGACAATTACTAATGTGCATTGCATTCATCAAGATATACACAAACATGATGTTCAAGCCTACTTCTATAACAACATATGCACTTCTACACAAACTCTTATAAAACACCCTTGTCACAACCTACAAACCTCTATCAAGAACAATTTCCATGCACCACTCTCAAGAAGACATACATAACATATTCTGAACTGACCAGGTTATATAAAAAAATTTACTCAATATTTGTTCAGACTCACAGAATTACATAAAGCAAGCATACGACCATCTTCCCCAACATGACACATTTACTCTCTTCTATCTACACAACTGCTCATCATCACTATTTTTGACCAAAGGAAAAGGCCACTGAAAGGTTAGAACACAAGGACCTGTAGCATAAAGGGATACTATGCGTAACTTGGGCACTCATCTGAGGCCAGTGGAATAGAGCATTTAACATCATAAACTTATCGAAGAGGTCAAACCCAAGGACATGCATGTTATAAATCTGAATTTCGCTGCTTATTAAAAGTATTGCTTGAGAACTTGAACAGAACATACTGTAAAGCTTGAGTACATAAGTCATGAGCTGTATGACCCAGATTTGGAGTTCATAACTTATGGAATGTGATTTCAACTGCTGAAAAAACTGGAACTCCTCCTTTTGGGAACTAGGAGAGTACATAATTCTCTATCAAATGCATGAACATAAATTAAGATCATGGAACTAACACGTAATACATGAGTAGGTATTGGGACAATTGAAAATACTAAAATAAGATTGGGTTAAGCATTAATCTTTTTCACATGTATTATACAACTTACTGGTACAACTACTAGAATCTCAAAGCTTGACTTGGTTACTCATTCAATCATCTCCCCCTTAGCTTTAACCCATCACTCTAAGTTTGTGAATCACTATATTAACTCTAACCTAAAATGCACTCACTTTGCTCTAGAGTCTGGGATATAATTAATACACAGGAAACCAAACTTACCCTAAAGGACTATATCTTCACGTATATCACCTAAAGATAATACTTCTTTCTAAGATTTGAATCTTAAACTTCTGTGACCCCAAAAGTCATCATATAACAACTTAAACACTCACCAACTTAGATTTTTAACACTTGTCATGGATATCATCATCCTTTAATAAACCACGCTACTTCCTTAATACTATGCTAACATCACATACTATCACATCTCCAAAGTTACATTTTCTCTAAACTATAGGAATCAAGATCATACCAACAAGGCTCAATACTATGAATCAAAACTCCTTACCTTAGCTATTAAGAACATCATATACTATACAACTAGTCTCCTTCCTCTTAGAAACTCAATGGTACTACTAACCATACAACACTTAATAAATTTTGAAAATAGCAGAGCCTTATATCACCTTGGGCACACCTCAACATCATACTTACAAAATCATACTTATTGATGAATATCTGGGCTCAAACACTTGCATCCACTGTTCAAGCCTATGAGATCACTTCCCTATAAGTAGTACCATTAACCAAGAAGTCATCACATCCTCCTTCATGACCACCAATCTTTCAAACTTAATGTTTAGCGCTCAACATGATTTACAACCCCACCTCACACACAATTGTTACTTGGAAACTATAAAACAAAACATCAAGAAACACTAGCCTACTCAAACCTTATAACACAAATAATCGATCATAATTATATGGCCTATCTTAATCACAATCCATTAACACATCCTTCGTCTACACATCATTACTATATGCCTATCTATACACCTAAACTTCTTTCACAACTCTATAGGTTACAACTAAACTCCTTTTTGCAATCTCAAAGAACCCTGAATTAACAACGCTCGTCTACCAAGTTCTTTCATCAATAACCTATACTTTTCTAGAACAACAAACTTCGTCAACAACTCTTTTCATACTTCCAGCAAACAACAATTCACCTCAACTAATAACTCCTTCTCTACTTTCTACTAAACTAGCACACAAAGACATATCACTTTATTACTAACTCAATTATATGCATAAAGATTCGGCTATACATATATTCAATAAATCGCACTCACCACCCTTCCTGTCAATACACCTCTAAACCCCCAGTTCTAACCAACACAAGAACAACAAGGTGAATAATAAGTTGGTAGTTAATTAAAAAAGGCCTCACACGGCTTCACTAGACTTTGATTTTTGTGTTTTGAATAAGAAATTGAGATGAACAACAAGGCAACTATGCTAGTGAATTGAAAGATCCCCACACGACTTCACTAGACTTTTAGTTTCAACAACACAATGATAACAAGATTACAAGAGATAGAAACTTGGCACATAATAGTAAAGAATCTAAGAATACACATCTTACTCTGTCTTAACTGAACGACTCATAAGAATGAGGGAATAAATTTAAAATTCTATATGATTTAAACATTACTCACTTTGGAAGTCATTCCTCAATCTTATAGAGACAAAATTAGGATTAAGGTAATTTCAGGGTATTTTAGGTAATGAGCATTATGGGTATTAATTTGATTAAGGATCCAACAAACTCGGTTCATATACAAAGAGCTCAAGCACCTCCGACAGTTATTCTGGTCTATTTTAAGAGACCTTCAGCTCTAGTAGAGTATGTTGATAGTCCAGATATGGAGGTTGATATTGATATGGGTGAGCAAAGAGATGTGCCTGAGGTTTTTACAAAAGGGGAGGCCCCCAAATACATCTACTTTAGCCTCAAATTTTACATCTGAGCTATTTGGGGTATTTACTGTACGCTCTTAGACCCTTACCACTTCTACTGGTATTATTGGTATACTACATGGGTTTTTACATAGATTGGTTAAGAGAAGGATGAGATGATCGTTCACCTTGCTAAGACTAAGACTCAAATTGCTACTTTATATATACAGATCTGGCCTTGGGTCTGGACTACTTTGAAGAAAGTTGAGGCTTGGATACAGCTAGAGATGATGGTGGAGATAATAGAGTTCATGAGAGAGTTGCACCCCATCTTAATTCTTTTAATGGTAGGGTATCTGCATAATTTAGAAATTTATAGGATCCTAATCTATCAGGGATTTGAGAGGATACAACCACGTTACGTGTAGAGGTACACTCTCTCATTGAGAGATAGGTTTTAGTTACTCCCCCAATCATTCCTTCGTTTACTCAATCGTTGCCTCCATAATGACCTTTTAGGTTTGACTTATTTGTTGAGGAGGACCTAATCCTGACTATTGGGACTAAGAGGAGTAGAGAGGAGGAGCTATTGGACCCTACTTTGCCATTTGATCAGGCCCTAAAAAGGGTCTCTCATGAGTCTATGAGGTTTACAAAAGTTGCTGAGCAGATATATTATAAGATAGTAGTAGGTTCGCCTTCTGGCTGTGCCCCACCACCACCACCACCTCCACCAGTTGAGGTAACTCCTATTGTTGCATCCTCGCCTACCCTAGAATGGGGAGATTCTAAGATGTAAACCTACAATATCCCTAGTATGTATTTATTCCTTTGATTCATGTTGTAGTTATGTACTGGGGACAATACATAGTTCTTAGTTTACAGTGAGGGTGTACCGTAACCGAGCGTTTTTCTTATCGTGCTTCTTTTCTTATCGACTACAGTATCTTAGTAAAATCGGTATGTTTAGGACATGATGTGTTTTTTTGTGTTTTTTTGTTTTGTTTATATTTAACTTGGAGAAAATAAGTTACCAAAGGGTAGTTGATGTATTTTGATTTTGTTTAAACATTTTGAGAAAAAAGGTACCCCTCTAAAAAGTTTATTTTTAACTACGTGATGCATTTATATTTGTAACCACTGTGAATCTTGTTATGGCATTAGGATTAGGGATATAATAACTGTAGCTTAGTATTTGGATGATCTGGATAGGTAGTAATTGGTAGCATAGCCCTATAATCTGTGTGTGAGATTTCTTATCTAGTTCTCTTTGTGCATTTACTCTAGAACTTTCCCGATTAGTCTTGCCAAGGTTGTAGGATAGTTGGTTAGGAAATGATCATAGGTCATTTTTAAATTAGTCCACTCTTAGCCTAAACAACTATCCAAATGAAACAAAATATCCTTTGATCCCAATTTTGAGCCTATATATACTATTTTTTTGTTTTCACCATCCACTTTCCCTGTTTACTTATAGTAAACCTATTTTGCCCTGGTCACTCATTGTACATTATACACCTTAACTTAGGAAAATAGACTAAGTTAAGGGTGGCTATCATAGGGGTGGGTGATTAGAATTAGGTGTGAATAAGGGTTTAAATAAAAGAAAAGTAAGTAGGGTTGGGTGTGGTAAAAAAAAAAAAAAACAAAAGAAAGAGAAAATTGAAAAAGAAAAAGAAAAAGAAAGATTAAAAAAAACCACAACCAACCTGAATAAGCAGTTAAAAATAAAGAGAAATAAAGGAGGAATAAAGGAAAAGTTGGTTGAGAAATGGGCCCAAAAATATAATTTTAGTGTCAAGGAGGGTTAGTCACTAAGGTCCTAAATGTACCATACCAGCCCCCAAGCCTACGTTATAAACCGAATAAAGTCCTATAGTGATCCTAGTTCAAATGTCTGAAAAACTAAGGCAAAGGAAATAATGCAAACGTATGGTATTCTATGCACATTGATTGGAACTTTTTTTATAAGTGTGAGTGTCTCGTGATCGTTCATGCATTGACATACATAATCACATTGTGAGAGTGGGATTTCTTTGTTGTGAGGGTACATAGGTTGTGTTGCTAGCTACTTATTTGTTCTGGTAGTGTAGTTTGTACATATACTCGATTGTTTGTTGCTAATGTAATGCCATAGATTGATTACTCTGTGTTGCATTTTTTTGGCTACGTAGATCCACACAGTTGGTTTTGAAAAGTTAAAAACAGGAGGGGGTAATGTTTTTAAAGTTGAAACTAAATTGACTGCCATAGGTACCTGAGGTTTCTCTTGGTTAAGCATCATCGTGTTGTTTTTGTTATGTATTATTTCCTAAGGAAATGTAAACATTTTAAGTTGAGTGTCTTGATGTGCCTTCGTTTCATGGAACTTTTGATGCTTACAATTAGAAAACATATATAAAAGTACTTAGGTACGTTTTGGTAGATATGATGTATTTTTGTGTCTATGTTTAGGAAACTAGGTTTTGGAGCTTAAAATGTAAAAAAGAGTTAAAGGCTGTAGAAAACCCCAGCTACGAGACAACCATGGTATGGGTACTAGATACGACCATCATGGATGGCCTCGCGGGTCTTAGAGATGGCAAGTTCAGGGAAGCTACAAATTGAAGTTTGTTTTGACATTGATGAGGGTCTAGCTACAACACGTAACTGCCACTTACGCCCATCGTAAGTGGCCATGCAAGAATAAAAAAGACACATCTAAGAACCTAAAATCTAAAGCTTGTATCTGATAGTCACGATGATCTTCTAATGGGATGTAAGTACCACTTACGCCCCATAGGTGGAGATTTTGCAACATTATGAGGATTGAAAAGTTTAGGTCACTTAAGACACCCACCTACGGGGCATGGGCACTACCTACCACCCGTAAGTTGGTCCATAAGTGACCACCAACCCAGTTTTCCCTATTTGTTTTGGTTAGGATTTTAGGGTTTCTATGAACTCTATAAATACTCTTTTGACATTTTTCTTTTAGCTTATACACTACATACATTCACAAACATATATTGATTTCAAGATTCGACTTTTGATGTAGAGTTCCTTTATTCTTTGTTTTACGGTTGAGTATTAATTTGAGATTATTGATTTTGTTCTTAAATTATTGTGATATTCATCTTATGCTTTCCTTATTGAAATCTATGGGTGTTTTTGCAAGCATGAGAAGCTAAACCGCCTAACTAGGGTTGTGGGTACCCTGGTGGAATAACAAAGTAGAGGAAGTGCAACGTTGTTCTTGATCAATATTCTTGCATGTATTGTTATCGTCTTTGGTTTATTTATTTTTTTAGCAGTGGTCAATGTTGAGAACCTGCCTGTATTCACTACTTACTTCACAAAAGAGGCAGAGATTATAAAAAGAAGATTAAGACAGTTTAAGGTTGCCAACCCTCATCTAATTAACTTGATACTCAAAAGGTAATAGTTCCCCTGCAATCTAGGATAAGGTTAAGTAATGCGACACTCTAAGACTCAAAAGGTAAAGAGTGAAATTCACTAAAGGCATTCACAAGATGGTTAGTGATACACAACTTATCAGATTTTGCATGAAAGATATTGGGATAGTTCAATAGAGTATGATAAATCCATGGAGTTAAGAAGCCAGGGGGAACACAGTCCTAATACTCATCTTTTATTGATATCAACCAAGGAAACCGAGGTATGTTCTTTTTGACATTTTTCACAAAAAAAATTCCCCATTTACTTTCCTATATTTTTCTGGCTACTTCGACAAATTTATAAGAGATATTCGACCTATTCCTTGTGGGTTTGACCCCAACCTCTGTTAGGTTACATATTTGGCATCAAAAACATTATACTTCTTAGAGGTGTAGTTTTGGGAGACATCAATAAACAGTTAAATATTCATGTGCTTGAGTTGGTGGTCCTGTCGTACTTTGAAATATATGATATTTTGAACTTCTTAGGAAGTATTTCTAGGGTTGTACTCAGAAGATGGTAGTTGTAAGTATGTACTCAAGTTCAAACCTTTCAGGTTTTGTGGAACCTTCAAAGTCTGATCTATGGGGGCATAAAACTCTTTTTCATTTTGATCCAACTTACTATCTAACATTTTCAAGGACTCCAAGATTTTGGACCATTCCCATCTTTTAGGAGTGGGTGTGTTGGTCTCTTCCTGCTTCTTGTCATCTTGTTGAAGTGGCTCCTAAGGTGCTTTCCTATGAGTCTAGGGTGGTCTTATCCTGCAATCTCATTATGACTTTTGATGATCATCCAGTATAGAACATAGTTCTGGAAAATTGTCTTAATTGCCACGGAGGTTTTTTGGTTGTTGCCTTTATCAAGATGTCTGTGATTTTATTGTGAACTATCCTGTCTATTATCCACATGATTGAATATACTCCACAAGTTAGGTTTTTATGTATACCATCGGTGTTAATATTGATTTGATTCTTAGATACAAACATCTTACCATAGAGTTTTTCGCTTCACAAAAAAATGATTTTATTATAATGATGTTAAGTGATCAAATTAATACCATAATTATTCTCAGCCTTATGGTGGGTTGTAAATTGTTTATCCTAAAAAAGGTACATTGAATTTTATTAGTGAATTGATGCTTAAAGGTTAAGAGGTCCTGATTCGTTCAAGGGTGGCAAAAATTAAGTATAATAGTGTAATTTAATGTAAGAGAAATGTAGGCTGTAATTAATATAAAGCCCGATGGAGATTAAAATTATGAGAATAGGAGGGTGATCGTTAGTGGACTAATGAAAGCCTAGCTAGAGTTTCTATGCTTTAAAGTATTTTTAAGTTATTAGACGATAATGAGAACAATAATATTGCAATAAAGCCTAATATGATTGACTAGAATTCAGACAGTTGTAATTCTCTTATTATCGCCCCTACTTGGACCAATCAAGGTGCAAGATCCAACAAGAAAGATGTATAACCAAGAGGTTTCCTATGAATCAAATCCTAACTATTTCTCCATCTGTATAACAGTTGGATAGCATTGTCAAGAAAACTATAGGCAAAACAAAGCCATGCCATGAGGTGCGAAATAACCTTTACAAAGCAAATGTAATGAAAGCTTACTAGGAACCTACTACTTAAAGTTATGGATGGTTTTGATGGGCAAACAAAGTTATCTACTGATGTTGAACCTATAATACAATTTCAACACCAAACTACCACACTGCCTAACACCATAATACAGGCACCGGAGGAACTCAAGAAGGCACATAAGGGCCTTGATAATAGGTGAGAAGTAAATATAATGGTAAAACTACAAATCAACTTGATGGGAGATTACTCACAACAATGACCAAAGATTTCAATACCACAATTTTGTAGCAGACAAAGGTTCATGTAGGCTCGATTGGAAATTTTGGCTAGAGTAGTTGTGGAGTAGTAGGTGATGTTTTTATCTCAAACCAATATCTCAATGAATTTTATAGCTTGGAACATAAGGGGCATGAATAATGTATACAGGTATAAATAGTTTAGGAAGTTTATTTTAGAGAATAAAGTAGGACTGGTTGTTGTAAAACACAGAGTCCAACAACAAAACACACTTACAATAATAGGAAAAAATTGCACAAGAATGTATTCATGCTGGTAATTACAACCCCTCAGGTAGGCGGAGGATATGGCTAATGTGGGATCCCATGTATCTTTATTTCTCACTTTTATAAATACATGATCAATACATACATGGCATAATCCAATTACATAGGCTACAAATGGAGTTTAGTTTGATAGAATTTTATAGCCTCCACACTCTACAAGATCGAAGAGTATGTCATAGTCTAATAGAGCTTTCAAATAAATAAGCTACCCCTTGTATAATATTAGGAGACTTTAATTCTATTATTTAAGAAGAAGATAGAATTCATGGTGTACCTATTCAATAGATAAAAGATAGCAAACTTTAATAAGTTCTTGATTGATAATGGCATAGAAGAAATGAGGTTGAATGGAAAATCCTTTACATGGAATAGTTTTCATGTTCATAGCAAAATTGATAGAGTGCATTTCAATGAGACATGGATCAATAAGCGGCCTCATATGAAATGTGTAGATGGATCTATGTTCTTCTGATCATTCCCAATATTGCATAGCAATTGAAGGATTACCAAAAAAAAAGGTGCGTCTTTTATGGTTTTCAATCACTTGGTATATCATCAAGAGTTCAAGCCTATAGTAGCAGCAGAATGGAGCAAGATGACTTACCATCACAACTTGAATGGGAGAATTAAGAAGATCCAATAAATTAAGCAGAGGTTGAAGGCAATAAGTACTAATGAATTTTCAGGAGTCAGTGATAGAGTTTTGGACATTAGAATCACTTGAAAAACTTGGTGATTAAAATGAGAGACCATAAACACTTATATACATTATTTTATGAAGAGAAAGAACTAAACGACAACTTAAGAAATAGATGGACGTAGAGAAAAGCATTGCAAAATAGAAATTCTGAGTCCAATCGCTTAAGCATGGAGATTCCAACTTTAACACCCTAAAAATCCAAAGATAATATAATAACCATGCTTCAAGTCTATTTACAATGAAACTTAATGATTTGGTATTATTAGAAGTGATTTATATATGAATTAACTCCATAAGTAACTCTTAGCTCATAGTTAAGTTGGAAGCTTCCTTACTGATTGAATCCTTGAATAGAATCTTTCTTGAGTCAACATCAAATGAGTATAAATCTTAGATTATTAGTATTTTTGAAGATCAAGACCCACCAAATTAAATCTCTTTGAGTCCTCTTTCCAAATCATCTCATTATTCATTATTATGGTTCTGAAGCAAGGCGATATGACCATTTTAGTGAAGCACTATCTAGGAATGAGATGCCATAACCAATCCAACAATCATTGGTAGAACCAATGACTGTTGGAGGTTATCATCTATAGTTAACATACCCAAAGTACCACAGACTAGCGAACATTGGTAGAACCAACAATCATATCATCGTCAAAAGGTTAGCCCGACTTGGGGATCCAATGGCCAACAATGGAATATTTGTTTGAGGATCAAACGATACATCCCTTGGATTGTATTATGGAGTACTATAAGCCACCAAAATCATCCCTCAACCAATGAACTAACAAATGATCATTGATAGATCCAACAATAGTTGGAGTGTTCGTTTGCATGATACTCAATTTTCTGTTATGTTATTATTAGGCTTGCATTAGTCTATTTGCATTATTTAGCCTCCTAAAATATATTTTTTTTTTAACTATCCTAAGGATGACTATTTATCTTAACTACCCCAAATCCCTCATTCACTCATAATTAGATCGGTACTTGGTAAAAAAAACCAAGAAAGATCATACAATTTCTTCTTCTCAAAAGTAAGAACTAGGGTTTATGAATATTAAAGCTTCAATTCCAAGGATTTGGCTTCCAAGTATATGGGATTTCATCAACGGGTTTCCTTTCATTCATTGAGTCTCTAAGTTAACCGAAATCCTTTAGTTAATTCATTCTTTGAGGCTTAGGATTTTCATAAAAGTATGAATTCCCTTATATTTAGTTCCTTATTATAATTAAGCCATTAATACATCCCTATGAATTTTAGTATCTTTACATCCTTATAATTATGAACCGTTAGTAAATTAACTAATTCAGGATTTCGGATTTGTGTTGTGTAATCTCATAGCCTATTCAGATTATAGAAACTTTTATGAAAAGTGAAAGTTTTCAAAGATCGCGGGTTATGAACACTCGATGTCTTACTTTCTAGGGCTTTAACAATTGAATATTCAGTCCTCAGCTTCACATGTTTTTGGATGCTTTTAGATAGAGTGGCTCTTATCTCAACCTCAAACTTCAACATGAGTAAGTTTATTAACTTATCAATATAATTCAACTGGGAGTAGTACTTATTATCGAGTGGCCACAATTATGAAGGGTCACCCATCAGTTAGGCTGAGAATTTTAGTAGAAGTACCATGAACTACGATGCCACCGTACGTTCCTATGGTCACCCATCATATAGTCTTGATACCTCTTTGGAAATAAATTTAGTGAATCCATGTCAATCAATATTTATACCTTTGGCAAGATACAAATACCCTTTCAGTTAGGGTTACAGGTTGGGAATTATTTAGTTTAGATAAGGTATGTCAGTTCACAGTAGATCCCATAATTTATACTTAAACATTGCATGACATCATATTCTATTTATCTAATAAAT
Source organism: Capsicum annuum (assembly GCF_002878395.1). Lineage (NCBI taxonomy): Eukaryota > Viridiplantae > Streptophyta > Magnoliopsida > Solanales > Solanaceae > Capsicum > Capsicum annuum. The sequence goes on along the minus strand of NC_061121.1, from coordinate 58,785,466 downwards.
TGTTAATCAGTTACATGTTTATTTACTTGGTTATTGCATCAGATTATATATATCAGTTCCATGTTCAGATTATCCTCTCATATTCAACATGTTTAATCCATATAGCATGGTGCATATCTCACATACTCAGTACCTTTAAAGTACTGACCATATACTTTTTTTCCTATATTGCATTATAATATAGATTTATACGCTCAACATCTAGCTTGCGATTTACATGATCACTCATTATCTTCACAATAGAGTTTGATAAGTCCTCATTAATTTAGTTTTAGACAGTTAGAGTTAGCTAGGGGCTTGTCCCAATAATTCATCTTAGTAGAAGCTTTCAAATAGACAGACTTGTGTTTTTAACTTTATGTATTTAATTAGAAAGTTTCTTTATTGACCTCTGTATTGGATTTTATTTGATTATTATTATATTACTCAAATTTTAGTTTTTTCTTAGAAATTCTAAATTTTATACAATATTCTTAGCATCATACAAAACCATATGATAGCTTGCGGTCACTTATGACTCTAAGAATGTGTTACGACTAAGGGCAACCTCGGGTTGTGAAAAACTTGATATTAGAGTATTAGGTTAAAGTGTCTTAGGTTGTCTTAAAGTTACATTAAGTAGATTCTTGTTCATTGGTGTGAAGCGCGCTACACTTTTAAATGCGAGGCTTTGAAATGTTTTAGAAAAAACTTCATTTCTTTCATGTTCATATCATGCTATAGGGGGTGAACTATATTTAACCTCCTTCTAACTCGTGATCTATGCATTTATAGAAAATGCTTCCAAAAAAGCTAATACAAGGAGGAATAGGAATAGGAATATGAACCAGCAAACACCACCAACTCTAATACAGCCTCTGAACGAACAAGTCTATCTTGTTGAGTTTAGGACTAACTTTTAGGTTCTAGCTTAGTAAATCACTAACTAGTAACCATCAAGATATTGCATATGTTAGATTGAATGGGAGTTAAACAACGGCTAGAGTCTGGGATTTCACCCGGATGAATCCTTCTGAGTTCTATAATTCTAAGAAAGAGAAAGATCTATATATATTGTTTGATGATATTCATAAGGTTACTCAAATCATGAGATTCACTCCATTGAGAGTGTAGATTTATTTACTTACCAGTTAAAAGGAGCGGCACAAGCTTGGTGTAAGTAGTGGAAGGAAGATAGGGGTGTGGATGTATGTACAATAGATTTGGGTGAGTTAGTAACTGGATTTCTAGATCATTTCTTCTAATTTAAGTTAAGGGAAACCAATGTTCAGGAGTTTATTAATAAAAAATATGGAAACATGACTGTGAAGGAATATTCTCTTAAGTTTACTTAGCTCTGTCGATGTGCTCTAACAATGGTGGATGATTCCGGGGCTTATATGAGTAATTTCATGTCAGAAGTTTCAAACATCATGGATAAGGAGTGTATAAATACTATACTAGTTAAGGATATGGACATCATTAGATTGATGAATAATGCCTAATAAATAGGGAAAAAGACCAAGGATAATGAAAGAGAGAATAAGAGGGCTAGAATAAACAGTTTTCACTTCTCTCAGTCGAGGTCAAGTGGTGGTGATTGTTCTTAGTTCCATCAAAAAGTCCTCTAGTGTCTCAATACCTAAGTTTATACAAAAGTATTAGGATAGGGCACCAGGATCTAAGTTCTAGGGTAGTGTCATTTGTGGAATTCTCATTAATTTTAAAAGAAGTGTGGTAAGAACCACTAATGTCAGTATATGACTGAACCTGGAAATAATTTTTTGTGTGGCAAGACATGTCACTGATTAAGAGAGTTCCTAATGGACTCACAGAGGGGAAAGGATGCTATCCAGAAGAATCAGTATAAATCTTCAATAGCTCCATCAGATCACCTCACTAAATAGGTGCCTCATAAAGTGCAGGTGGAGGATAGAGTTAGAACAAATTTATACACTTTAAGCCCTATAGGATGAAAAGGGTTTCCCTAATTTGTTCACGAGTATGTTATGGATCTTTCATATTGATATGTATGTCTTGTTTGATCATGGAGCTACAATTTTTTTCATGGCTTCCTATATAATAGTAAAATTTAGTATTAGTCTTAATACTCTTAGAACCTTCTTAGTCTCTACTCTTATTGGTGATTCAGTCATAGCTAGATGAGTGAAAAAAAATTTCCCCATAGTAAATTTTTATATAGTCGCCTTAGTTGATCTTATAGAGTTATGTTTGACTAATTTTGATCTCTTTATTGGCATGTATTGGCTATATTCTTTTTATGCCTTGGTTAATTGCAAAAATAGAGTCATCCAGTTTCAGTTTCCAAATGAGCCCATCTTATAATGGAAGGGTACTACCTCAACGCCTAAGGGTCTATTTGGCTCTTACCTTAAGTCCAAACTAATAATCTCAAATGGGTGTATCTATAATCTTCTCTGTGTTAAAGATTTAAAGTCTAAAAGCCTAACCGTTTCATATGTTCTAGTGGTTAATGAATTTCCAAAAGTATTTTTAGAAGATCTGCCTGGAGTCCCTCTTGAGGGGAAATCGATTTTGGCGTAGATAACCTTAGAAATACCTAACTTATTTCAATTACACCCTACAAAATAAATCCAACTAAGCTTAAAGAGTTACAGTAATATTTTAAATATCAATTAGATAAAGTGTAACGACCCAATTTTTCTGGAACTGGAATGTCACACAGTGCTCATGATCCTGAAGGACCACAAGCTAAACCTCTACTGATATTTGTACCTGAGCACTGCATAATATAGATAATAAATGCAAAAACTAGCCATAAGGTACAAAACATCTAAAAATACTCAAAGCTAAGAACTAAATACTGATACATCTATTCGAAAAGCCTCTAAACTGTCTGAACTGTGGAGTTGATGGGACATGCCCGCAACTAAATCCATCTACTGAAAATAAACTAAATCTGATGCCATGATAAAATAAGGATCATCCTCGAATAAAGAGGACTTATTGCTATGTCTACTGTTGCTGATTGGGATTGAGCTGCTAAGGGTACTCTAGATCTCATGCCTCTGAACCTATGGTGTAAAATAAAACACCATAGTGAAAATGCATCTGTACGTGGGAATGTACTGAGTATGAAGATGAGGTAAGGCTAAATGCAAGGGCTTATGCATGAACAATTACTTAACTTAATAATCATGAGAGTACTAAATGAGGACATATGCATGAATGCACAACCATAACTGAAATCATCATGACTCTAAATACTGAAACTTGAATACTACTTTACTATCATCTGAACTCACTACTAATACTGAGATACTAAATAACTGAATCTTCTGATATTGATAACTTAGTACTGAAGTTGAGATCAGTCCTATCCAGTGAGTGATCTAGGAAACTAATGATACTAAAGCTGATTAATTGAATATACTCATATCAATGACTTAACTCTGAGCTTGCTACTCTCGAATTCCTGAAGCTAAGATCAAGCCTCTCTAACGGATGATTCCCGAATCTACTAACAATTATAAGAAATGATTATGTCTGAGATCCATCCTATCTAGCGTAAGATCTTTAAATATGATAACGAGAATACTCAACTGAATTTGAGAACAAGATCAGGCCTATCTAATGGGTGATCTCTTAATTTTATAATGAGATTACTCAACTGAATCTGAGAATGAGATCAGGCCTATCTAACTGGTGATCTTTGAATGTGATAATGAGATTACTCAACTGAATCTGAGAATGCGAGCCGGACAATCTAACGGGTGATCTCTAACTCTGATTATATGATTACTCAACTAAATCTGAGAATGAGATTAGGCCTATCTAATGGGTGATCTCTGAATTTGATAATAAGATTACTCAACTGAATCTAAGAACGAGATTAGGCCTATCTAATGGGTGATCTCTGAATCTGATATTGAGATTACTCAACTGAATCTGAGAACAAGATCAGGCCTATCTAATGGGTGATCTCTAAATCTAATAATGAGATTACTCAGCTGAATATGAGAATGAGATCAGGCCTATCTAACGGGTGATCTCTGAATCTGATAATGAGATTACTCAACTGAATTTGAGAATGAGATCAGGCCTATCTAACAGGTGATCTCTAAATCTGATAATACTGATACTGAATAACTTTATGAGGGACCAGGCCTATCTAACGGGTGGTCCATAAATCTACGGAACTATCCGAGTTCCTTACTAAGATAGGTGACTGTATTTGACAGTCCTGATTTTTGAGTTCTACTCTGAAGACTGATACTGAAACTGTAACTGTGGGAGTTCTCACTTAATTGATATGCCCCAAATCTAAATTGGTGGGGTCCAACCTATAACCCCAACAGGAAGGGTGTCAATACCATGCCACTTTTAAAGACCTTTACTCTGGTCAAGCCTCTCTAATGGGTGACCCTTACAGGAAGTCAAGCCTAAGGCAGTATAATAATTAAGCCTTATTATAATGGGTGACTCTTGCTCCTACACTAGCTATGCAGTTTTGGAGTTTAGCGATTGCTTCTAATGACTCTGCCTCGCTAACAGGGAGCCGCCATCCCTGCACTCGCTTGGTGCTAGCTCCTACTCCCAAATGAAAGACTCTAAACTGATTCTTAACTGAACTTAAACTGAGCTGAATCTGTTACTGATCATATTTCTCGAATGATCTGACTGAGTTATGATGAATTCACTTGGTTCTATATCTGACATAATACTACTGAATCTAGTTATCTGACTGCATGATACTGAGTTCTGAACTGAACACTTGAATACTACTAGATCTGAGATGAGTACTGAACTGAGGCTAGAATACTTGTGATACTGAGATTACTGAGATTTTTGAGATTTCTTAAGTTCTATATCTGTCTGAGAGTACAGAGTTCTATAACTCACTGAGTTCTAAGAATCGTGGCTTGACTAAGATTATCGTGAAAACCAACACTGTCTCTAAACTACACCTAAATTGTTAGGTATAAATACCCCCAGGACTCGATAACATAAAATTAAAATATAACCATTCTTGAATGATCAAGACCATGGACATTCATTCACCATCACAATCACTAAAGCATCTCTTCAAGGATTTAGGAATCATAAACATGTGATAATGTAGGGATACATGCTATTAAATCATACTACATTCAACAAGGTTTGCATCAAACAGTTAGCATGCATTAAAGAACACATAATTAGGGGTGGGGGGATTTCATGCTATCATGCCAGAATTCATTCACTAAGGCTTTTCAACAAACTCTTGGTATTAATGTGCTTGCACACAATTGGGGATTTCTAGTCATCATGCTATAATGTCTCTAATTTCTTCACATAAGCATTTCATTGAACATATGGGGACATGCTTTGCTTATTCAATAATTTCTACACTTAATTGACATGAACACATCACTTAACAAGCAAATTGAAGAGGGTTTATCATGAACATCACATGAATATCACATACTAGGGTCAAATATTGAAAACCTTGTAAACAAACATGAATTAAAACTCAATAATAGCATGAACTTCAATTTCAATTCACATGAATCATGAAAACTCATAAACATAAGAAGTTTTGAATTTTGAAAAGAATTCTTGAGCTTCTTGGGTGAAAGGGACCTAAGAATCAACATCTGCATACCTTAGGAAACTCTTTCTTAAAGGCTCATGGAGGGATTTTTGATTTCTTGATTTTCTTGATTTTTCTTGAATAAGGGTTTTGATTTTTATAGAAACCATAGATTTTGATGTTGAAGATGAAGAATGAAGTTGTGAGACTTGATCGGATATAAATAGGGGCTGAAAAGAGTGGAAAAAGGAAAAAAACCCTTTTTAAAATTGACTTAAAAATACTGAATGGGGGCTGCGATAATCGAAGCGATGGTCCATTACTTAGTTTGACGGTTTGTTGGATCATCCATCGCACATCAGTCAGAAAAATGATACACTTCCTTGATGTGATAGTCTAAGCGACGGTCCATCACACACTCGATGATCTATCGGATCGTCCGTCGCACGTTGGCTAGGATGAGGCCACTCTTTCTTAGCAGCGATGGTCTGTCGCAGCCTTGACAGTCCATCGTCTTAACCGTTGCACTTGGGATAGAAAAGGGAGTTACTATCTTAGTTGCGACGGTCTACGCGATGGTCCGTCACACGCTCAATGGTCCGTCAACCTGGCTATCGCACTTGGGCAGTTTCGGCTACTTTCTGTAAAATAACCATAACTTCCTCGCCCGATGCTGGATTTGGATGAAATTGGTATTGATGGAAAGCTTATTAAATGCTCTATATGGAAAAAATTTAATATTAGCAAAATTCAACATAGTTCAAAATGTTTATCACTTGGGAAGTCACTTCTTAATCTTTTAGGGCCGAATTTACACTTCACTTACACGCTCTAAGACTCAGACTACGAGTGAATTTTTTGGGGTCTTACATAAAGGTTTTATCAGGACCAACATCTCTCCATGGGGTACTCCAGTGTTTTTATGATAAAAAAGTCATGGTTCCCTCAGAATATGCCATGATTACCATCAACTGAACAAGGTCACAATCAAGAATAAGAATCCAATTCCTAGAATTAATGACTTATTCAACCAGCTTTAGGGTGCTTGTTATTTTTCTTATACAGACCTCAAATTGACTATCATCAGCTTAGAGTCAGAGAATGTGAAATTTTGAAGAAAACCTTCAAAACTCAGTATGGTTACATAAAATTTTTTGTAATGTATTTGGACTACTAAATGCTCCTGCACCTTTTATGGACTTCATTTATAGGGTGTTAAAGTAACAATTAAATAGGTTCATCATTGTCTTTATAGATGACATCCTCGTTTATTCTCAAAGTAAGAATGGACATGTAAATAATTTGAGGGTTGTCTTATGGGATCTCAAAGATCATAAGCTATTTTCTAAGTTTAGCAAATTTGAATTTCGGATGAAATAAGTAGAATTTCTTCATCATATCAATTTTGGTAGGAGTATTCAGGTTGATCATCAAAAGGCCAAAGTACTTAGGAATTAATCTAGAACCATATCTCCATCAGATATCAGGAGTGTCTTGGGTTTATCCAGGTACTACATAAAATTTGTTGAAGGATTTTACTCTATTGACTCCCCTATTTATAGATTGACTCAGAAGAAAGTCAAATTTTAATGGTCCGATACTTATGATAAGAGCTTTTAGGTATTGAACACTCACTCACCTCTGCTCTAAATTTGACTCTATTAAAGAGTTCTGATGGGTTTGTAGTGTATTGGATGCTTCATGAGTCGACCTTGTTTGTGTGTTGATGCATCATGCTAAGGTTATAGCATTTACCTTTAGACAAGTCAAGTCTTATGAGAAAAATTACATGACTCATGATCTTGAGTTTGTAGTGGTTAGCTTTTCCTTAAAGATTTAGAGGTATTATCTTTCTGGGGTTCATGTTGATGTGATCATAGACCACAAGAGCCTTTAGTATTTGTTCATCTTGAATGGTCTGAATCTATATCAGTGAAGATAGCTAGAGTTATTAAAGAACAATGATACTAGTATCATATATCATTTAGGTAAAGGAAATATTGTGGTTGATGATCTTAGAAAGTTGTCTATGGAAAGTGGATGCTCATGTAGAATATAAGAAGAAGGAATTATTTTGTAAGGTTTACAAGCTTGCTAGATTATGAGTTTAGTTGGTTGATTCAACTGAATTTAGTGCCCTGGTTCAAAATGGTTTAGAGTCCTCTTTAGTAGTCGAGGTGAAAGCAAAGCAAGATAGTGATCCTATTTTCCTTAAGTTGAAAGAAGTTGTTCAAAGTTAGAAAGTAGAGTTTTTTCGAAGTTTGAAATTAGAGGTCTTTTCCCAAGAAGGAGATGGAGTCCTTTGTTGTTAGGGTAGACATTGTGTTCTAGATGTGGACGACTTAAGGTAGTAGATGCTAAGAGAAGCTCATAGTCCTTGGTCTTATATTCTTCTAGGAGCCACTAAGATGTACCGCGATCTATGAGAAGTCTATTGGTGGAATTGATTGAATAAAGCTATCATAAAATTTATGTCTAAGTGTCTAAATTACCAGTAGGTTAAGATTAAACACTAGAGACTTAGGGGTCTGACTCAGGATATTAATATTCCTACTTGGAAGTGAGAAGCGCTAAACATGGATTTCATTATAGAGTTACCTCGTACTCGTTGAAAACATGATTCTATTTGGGTTATCGTGGACGAAATGACTATGTCAGTATATTTTCTACTAGTTCAAACTTTAGATTCAGCTGAGGATTATGCTATACTCTATCCAAAAGAGTTTGTAAAAAAGCAAGGATCCCTTTGGCTATTATCTCTGATAGGGATACTCAATTTACTTCTTAGCTTTTGAGAACTTTTCAGAAGAATCTTTGGTACCCAAGTTCATATTAGCACAACTTATCATCCTTAGATAGATAGTCTGGAAGAACGAACTATTTAGATTTTTAATGATACATTTAGAGCTTAAGTTCTTGATATCAAACTTAGTTGGGATGATCACTTGCCTTTGATTGAGTATGCCTATAATAATAGCTATCACTTTAGTATTCAAATGGCACCGTTTGAAGCACTTTAGGTTAGGAGGCATATATCTCCTATTAGTTGGTTTAAGGTGAGTAAAGCTACTATGATAGGGCTTGATTCAGTCTATGAGGCTATGGAGAAAGTTCACCTAATTAGAGAAAGTCTGCAAACAACTCAAAATCATTACAAATCCTATGCAGATGCAATGAGAAGGGAGATTGAGTTTTCAACTACTGATTTGGTCTATTTGGAAGTTTACCGATGAAAGGGGTGAATAAATTTGTCAAAAAAGAAAAACTCAGTCCTTTCTATATTGGTCCTTATAAGATATTAAGGCCATTAGCAACACATCCTGTGAGTTAGACTAGTCTGAAGACTTAAAATTAGTGTACCTAGTTTTTCATGTGTCCTTGTTAAGGAAATGCATTAGTGATCTAGCTTCAGTTATATCATTAGAGAGTGTGGGCTTGAAAGATAGTCTCTCTTATGAAAAGAGGTTCTAGTTGAAATTCTTTATCATTTGGTCCATAAGTTGAGAATCAAGGAAGTTGATTCAATGAAGGTCCTTTGGAGGAATAAAATAGTTGAGGGATATTTTTAGGATGCATGAGATGATAGGATGGCTAATTATCCTCATATTTTCTCTTTAAATTCAGTTCCAACTTGAGGTAATAATTCACTTTTTATTAACTCCATCAGTCTTATGTCATTCAGTTGTTCCCACGTCATAACATACTTTTATGAATTTATTCTGGTCTATATTTCAGTTAAAGATTCAATTATCATGTCAATATTCAACTACTTTAAACTTAATGCTGGGATCGGATCTCTTTCCCTAATCATTCAACTTAGTTTTCATTCGGGGATGAATGACGCCAAGGGAGAGATATTGTAACACCTCAAAAATTCAAAGCTAAGATTGAACCATGCTTCAAGTATATTTATGTAACGCCCTGGAAAATGGGTCCCGGAGCGTCAGACGGTGCTTGAGGCTATAACTAGCCCCAAGCTAACCCTTTGAGCTATTTTCATTCAGTTCAACACAAATCAACGGGGTTACCATAAATAACCCTCAAATATCAATAGAGTAATCATCATCCAAGAATGAAAGAATTTCAGAAAGATAACAAAATACAACTTATTAGTCAACTCCCAACATCTATATTAGTCTGACAAGCCTCTAAGAAAATCAATAAAACCAGCGAGCCATTGAGATATGCCCCAATTGACTCATGCTCAGTTATCAAATGTAAACAATTCCGTGAAACCAACATCAGACATCACGTCCTCGAAACATGAGGACTCATCACAATAGAGGATGTTGAACAGAGTGCTCGAAGAATCACTGTCGAACCTGGAGCTGAGCACCTGAACCTACATTCTGAGAAAATGCAGCCCACATCCGAATATGTGGGTCACTATCATGGAAAGGAATCGAGTATATGGGGGTGTATGCAGTTGTATAAACATCATCATCATAAATATTTACAAGAATTATGTAGGATGTATGAAAGACTCACATAGCCCAAAGAAAATCATCATAGTCATGAGAGGATGAAATAAGTACAATAACACATGTGAGTCATCATATAATTTGTCAATCACTTTCAGTTCATCAATCAATTCTCATAACGTAAATATCATTTAAATCTTTTAAAAGAATAAATTTCACAGTTTCACTTTCAAATCACTTCACCATTCACCATAGACACAAGGAAACACACACACTGGGAGATCCTATAACCGAAATAAACAATGTGAGATACATAGAGTCCAACATACAACCCACATTGGGGTGAGCCGTCCTATCTTTGCCATCGGAGTAGGACTATCAATATCAAATCCACACAAACTAGTGATCACTATATAAATCAGCCTCAAGCTCGCTCTTATGGGAGCACATAGTTTTAGGGAAGTAAGGTCGCTTTATACCTCCCACTCGGTGCTAAAGATTTCTCCCAGACTTATCTCAGATCATTTCAAAGACAATCCACAACAAAGCAATTTCAGTAATACATAAATATACATCGGGAGCCATCATGCTTCCCATCTATCAAAATTAACCACGTTTGGGATTTCTTTCACACTCGAGTTCTAAACTTCATTAAGACCAAAAGGTCAAATCATTCAAAATATCTCAAATATTCAACATCAACGTGCTTATAACACACACTTTATAAAAAAAACACAATTTCCAATGGAGATTCACGACCCAAATATCAAAATCATAATAAATATCGTTCAAGATTCATGCTTTATATCTCCACACATGTAAATTCATCTTTCAAAATCATAAACAACAAGATTTCATAATAATCATCATAAGATATGGGTTCGTACTTCAAATTCATAAAAGTCAAATAAAAATCATGCCTTTGTAAATAAAATTACTTTTGGGCACAAGAATGAAAGAGAGTTCTTCTTGAAAAACCCCACATACCTTGAATGATGAACTTTAGATCGATACTCATTTTTGAGATGTTAATCGTGCCTTTAAATGATGGTTCTTGGAGTTCTTGAACTAGAAACTTGGAATCTTGAATCAATTTGTAGAATTAATGGTGAACTTTGGAGGTTCTTGAAGTTCTTGAACCAGGAACTTGGAATTTTGAATAAATTTACAGAATTAATGGTGAACTTTGGAGGTTCTTGAAGTTGGATGTAGGATCTTAGGATTTTCTTTTTGTGAGAATTTGATGAAAGATAACATAGAATGCTTCTAATAGGTTTAATATAGGGTTTGGAAGGATTTTGGGTGAGGCGGAATGACTAAAACGCTCCTAAAAATCAAATAATTCTCTAATCTGTCCTTTGGTGGACTATTTTGATAGTCTTAAGTAGATTAACCATAAAGTTTTACTCCGATATCCAAATTGGATGAAAATAATTTCATTAGAAAGAGGACTCTCATATATTTCCGTTGATATATAGTATCTCATCCAGATCATTGTGTATGAGGAGTTATGATCGTTTGAAGTTGACCCAAAAATTCACTTTTGATAGGCTGAAGTAGATCGACCATAACTTTTTTGCTTCGATAGACAAATTGGATGAAACCAATTTCATTGGAAAGAGGACTCGCTGAGCTTTCCATTGATATATAGTAGATCACCCATGTCATTATGTACAAGGAGTTATGATCATTTAAAGTTGAAATAAAAATACGCCAGACCTCAGTACTTTTTCCTGCACGTTTTATTGTTCACTACTATTCACGATTTGATCGGAATGTTCATAACTCGTCGCTCGGGTGTCTGTTTTGGATGATCCACATATCGTTGGAAAGATTATTCGATACTCTATGCAATGGTGGGTCATAATCTAAGACATTCCTCATGAAAAAATTTATAATTCATTCTAGAAGATAGAATCCAACACGTTTACGCACAAAATTTCAACAAAACATTTCCCTGGGTATTACATCATTCTCCCCTTGGAAAAATTCATCCTCGAATGATGCTAGACATGCCAAGATTAGATAGGAAATAGATCATAAAGCTGAAACCATTCGTTAGACTCATCACCACATCGTTTCTCACTCCGAATGCAACATAGAATGCATAAATTCAAGAAACTACAGCTAAACTGCTGCAACTTTTATCAAAAGTGCATGATTTAGGAAAGAACGGTACCTTCGGCTTGATCAGAGTTCACGAAAAATAGGTGTGGGTACTTGGATAGCATATCCGCCTCAGCTTCCCAAGTTGCACCCTCAACAGATTGGTTTCGCCACAACACCTTGACCAAGGGAACTTCTTCGTTCCTTAGTCTTCAGACACTGAAATCAAGAATCTCAATAGGAATCTTATCAAAAGAAAGATTTTCTTGAATGTTAGCACTCAGAGAGGAATCCACTACCACAGCATTGCTAATATGATTTCTAAGCATGGAGATATGGAATATTGGATGAATACAGGACAACTCGGAAGGCAGCTCGACCTCGTAAGCTACCTTACCAACACGACTAAGAATTTTGTAAGGACCAACATGGGTGAAATTTTTAGATACACTAGGTCACCAACTTCGAACTCAAGGTCTCTCCTTCGAACATCCGCATATGACTTCTGATGACTCTGCGCAGTTTTTAGCCTTTCCCCAATCAACTTAACTTTTTTCATAGCCTCAAATACCGAATCAGGACCACTCACAGCCGTTTCACCCAACTCGAACCAACCTATGGGTGATCTACATTTCCTTTCATATAAGGTTTCAAATGGAGCCATGCCAATACTAGGGTGGAAACTGTTATTGTAAGCAAACTCTATCAACGGTAAGTGATCATCCCAACTTTCCTTAAAGTCAAGTGCATAAGATCTCAATATATCCTCTAAGGTCTGGATGGTCTTCTCAGCCTGACCATCAGTCTACGGATGAAAAGCAAAACTCAAAAGCACTCGGGTACCAAGACCCTTCTGAAAAGCTTTCAAAAATTACGAAGTGAACTGAGTACCCCTATCCGAAATGATAGACAAGGGAACTCCATGCAGTCTGACTAGCACTCGGATATATAATCTAGCATAATCCTCAGCAGTATATGAAGTATGAACAGGCAAGAAATGAGCAAACTTAGTCAGCCTATCAACTACAACCTAAATGGAATCATGATGGAGTCGGGAAGGAGGTAAACCAATCACGTAGTCCATATTTATCTCTTTCCACTTCTAGGTGGGAATACTAAACTCTTGCATTAGACCACCAGGTCTTTGGTGTTCAACCTTAACCTGTTGGCATGTTGCACACTTAGCTATAAACGCTGCTATATCTTCCTTCATGCCACTCCACCAATAGATTTCCTGCAAGTCTCGGTACATCTTGGTGGCACCAGGATGAATAGAATATCGCGCCCCATGTGCTTCAACCATAATCCTCTGTCTCAGATCATCAATATTTGGGAAACACAATCTACCCTGCAATCTCAACACACCATCTCGCCCTTGGGAGAAAACCTCTACTTTTTGGTCCTTGACCGACTCCTTCAATCTGACCAAACTTGCATCTAAGTATTACTTTTTCTTCACTTCCGAAACCAAGGAGGATTTGGAACTACTCTGAACCCCTATACTACCTTCAGCAGAGTCAAACAACCTAACCCCTAATCTAGCCAAACGATGTACTTCAGGAGCCAACTCTTTCTTACCTTCTACCACATGCGAAACACTACCCATGGACACTCTACTTAGGGCATCCGCCACAATATTGGCCTTGCCCAGATGGTACAGCACACTCATATCATAGTCCTTTAATAATTCTAACCATCGTCTCTACCTAAGATTCAATTCTCTTTGGGTAAACACATACTGCAGACTCTTATGATCAGTGAAAACATCAACATGGACACCATACAAATAGTGTCTCCAGATTTTCAAAGCAAACACAACAGCAGCCATCTCAAGGTCATAGGTGGGGTAATTTTTCTCATGGGGTTTCAACTATCTAGAAGCATAAGCTATCACCTTACCCTTTTGCATCAATACGCAACCCAACCTAACTCTCGAAGCATCACAGTACACCACAAAACTATCAACACCATCAGGCAAAGTCTACACAGGAGCTGAAGTGATTTGAGTCTTCAACTCCTAAAAACTCTTCTCACAAGATTCAGACCACAAGAACTTCACTTTCTTTTGGGTCAACCAAGTCATAGGAGATGTTATGGAGGAGAAACCCTAAAAAAATAGTGGTAATAGACAGATAAACCCAATAAACTTCGAATATCAGTCAGAGAAATAGGTTTAGGCCAATTTCTAATAGCTTCGGTCTTTTGGGGATCAACTCTAATACCATCGAAAAAAATGATATGACCTAGAAAAGCAATTGACCTTAACCAAAACTCATACTTACTGAACTTGGCAAACAACTTGTGATCTCTAAGGGTTTGCAAGATAGTTCGGAGATGATCAGAATATTCATCCTTACTACGGGAGTACACCAGTATATCATCAATGAACAATATGACAAACATATCCAGATATGGTCTGAAAGCTGTTGGGGCATTAGTTAACCCGAAAGACATAACAAGAAACTCAAAATGGCCATAACGAGTTTAGAAAGAGGTTTTTAGAATGTCACACTCCCTAACTTTGAGTTGATGATAGCCGGAATGAAGGTCTATCTTTGAGAAATAACTTGCACCTTGCAATTTGTCAAACAAATCATCTAGTCTCGGAAGGGGGTACTTATTTTTTATGGTGACTTTATTTAGTTGGCGGTAATCAATGCATATACGCAAAGAGCCATCTTTCTTTCTTAGAAACAACACAGGAGCACCCCAAGGAGAAACACTGGGCCTTATGAAACCCTTATCTAGTAGATCTTTGAGTTGCTCTTTCAACTCCTTAAGTTCTGCAGGGGCCGTACGGTAAGGAGAAATAGAAATGGGCTGAGTATCGGGAAGAAGATCCATCCCGAACTCTATCTCTCTATCTCTTTATTAGGAGGTATCCCTGGGAGATCATCCAGAAAGATATTCAATGGTCAGCGGGTTGAGGTTGCTGACCATCATTATTTCTTCTCGCTCGATATGGAGTAATATTTCTAAAAGAGGAGAGCATGAATCAGTAGCAGAGAGAGACACCTTAAGCACGATAGATTTCTAAAAGAAAGAATCACATAGATTTCTGAAAGAAAGAATCACACTTTCTCCTAAAATGTCTTGTAGCCTCTTGCTTATAGATATGGCGCGCTACACACCGATGATCAAGACTCTACTTAATGCAGCTTGTCAGACTCCGTAGGACACCTTAAAACCTTAGGCTCTGATACCAAGTTTGTAACGCCCCGAAAATTGGGTCCCAAAGTGTCACACGGTGCGTGAGGTTATAAGTAGCACCAAGCTAACCCTTTGAGCCATTTTCATTTAGTTCAACACAAATTAATAGGGTTTCCATAAATAACCCTCAAATATTAACAGAGTAATCATCATCCAAGAATAAAAGAATTTCAGAAAGATAAAAAAATACAACTTATTAGTCAACTCCCAACATCTATACTAATCTGAAAAGCCTCTAAGAAAATCAATAAAACCAGTAAGCCATTGAGACATGCCCCAACTGACTCATACTCAGTTATTAAATGTAAACAATTCTGTGAAACCAATATCAGACATCACGTCCTCAGAACATGAGGACTCACCACAATAGAGGATGTAGAATAGCATGCTCGAAGAATCACTGTCGAACCTAGATCTGAGCACCTGAACCTATATTTTGAGAAAATGCAGCCCACATCCGAAGGTGTGGGTCAGTACCATGGAAAGCAACTGAGTATATGGAGATGTATGCAGTTGTACAAAAATCATCATCATAAATATTTATAAGAAATATATAGGATATATAAATGACTCACATAGCCCGAAGAAAATCATCATAATCATGAGAGGATAAAATAATTACAATAACACATGTGATTCATCATATAATTTGTCAATCACTTTCAGTTCATCAAGAATATCAATTCTCATAATTTAAATATCATTTAAATCTTTTAAAAGAATAACTTTCACAATTCCACTTTTAAATCACTTCACCATTCACCATAGACACAAGGAAACACACACACACTGGGAGATCCTATAACTGACATAAACCATGTGAGCTACATGGAGTCCAGCGTACAACCCATGTTGTGGAGAGCTGTCCTATCCTTGCCATTGGAGTAGGACTATCGATATCAAATCCACATAAGCGAGTGATCACTATATAAATTAGCCTTAGGCTCACTCTTATGGGGGAACGTAGTTCTAGGGAAGTAAGGTCGCTTTATACCTCCCACTCGGTGCTAAAGATTTCTCCCAAACTTAGCTCAGATCATTTTGAAGATAATCCACATCAAAACAATTTCAGGAATATATGAATATACATCGGAAGCCATCATGCTTCCCATCTATAAAAATCAACCACGTTGTGGATTTCTTTCACACTAAAATGTTAAATCATTCAAAATATCTCAATTATTCAACATCAACGTGCTTATAACACACACTTTCTAAAAAAAAACATAATTTCCAATGGAAATTCATGATCCAAATATCAAAATCATGATAAATATCGTTCAAGATTCATGCTTTATATCTCCACACATGTAAATTCATCTTTCAAAATCATAAACATCAAGATTTCATAATAATCATCATAAGATATGGGTTCGTACTTCAAATTCATAAAAGTCAAATAAAAATCATGCCTTTGTAAATAAAATTAATTTTGGGCACAAGAATGAAAGAGAGTTCTTCTTGAAAAACCCCACATACCTTGAATGATGAACTTTAGATCGATACTCATTTTTGAGATGTTAATCGTGCCTTTAAATGATGGTTCTTGGAGTTCTTGAACTAGAAACTTGGAATCTTGAATAAATTTGTAGAATTAATGGTGAACTTTGGAGGTTCTTGAAGTTCTTGAACCAGGAACTTGGAATTTTGAATAAATTTACAGAATTAATGGTGAACTTTGGAGGTTCTTGAAGTTGGATGTAGGCTCTTAGGATTTTCTTTTTGTGGGAATTTGATGAAAGATAACATATAATGCTTTTAATAGGTTTTAATATAGGGTTTGGAAGGATTTTGGGTGAGGCGGAATGACTAAAACGCTCCTAAAAATCAAATAATTCTCTAATCTGTCCTTTGGTGGACTATTTTGATAGTCTTAAGTAGATTAACCATAACGTTTTACTCCAATATCCAAATTGGATGAAACTAATTTCATTAGAAAGAGGACTCTCATATATTTCCGTTGATATATAGTATCTCATCCAGATCATTGTGTATGAGGAGTTATGATCGTTTGAAGTTGACCCAAAAATTCACTTTTGATAGGCTGAAGTAGATCGACCATAACTTTTTGCTTTGATAGACAAATTAGATAAAACCAATTTCATTGGAAAGAGGACTCACAGATCTTTCCGTTGATATATAGTAGATCACCCATATCATTATGTACTAGGAGTTATGTTCTTTTAAAGTTGAAGAAAAAATACGCCAGGCCTTAGTACTTTTTTTCCTGCACGTTTTACTGTTCATTACTATTCATAGTTCGATCGGAATGTTCATAACTCGTTGCTCGGGTGTCTGTTTTGGATGATCCACATATCGTTTGAAAGATTATTTGATACTCTACGCAATGGTAGATCATAATCTAAGACATTCTACATGGAAAAATTTATAATTTTTTCTAGAAGATAGAACCCAATACGTTTACGCACAAAATTTCAACGAAAAATTTCTCGAGGTATTACAATTTAGAACCAAACTTAATGATTTGGTAGAATGAGAAGTTATTTAGATATGAATTAAGGCCATAAGTAACTCCTAGCTAGTAGTTAAAGTGAAAGCTTCCTTACCAATTGATCCTTGTATAGAATCTTTATTTAGTCAACTTCAAATGAGTGTAACTCTTATATTATGAGGATTTTTGAATCTCAATACTAATTAAATGAAATATCTTTGAGTATTATTTCCAAAGCATCCAATTGCACTTTAATCTAATTCTAGAGCATGGAGATATGACCATCGACCAATCAAACAACTATTGATAAAAGCTATGACTGTTGAAGGTGCTAGTCTATATAAAATAACCCCAATTATCTAAGGAATGATAAAAATACCTCCTTGGCAATGAAATATACCAAGGAAAGTTGGTAGAACCAAGAATCGTTGGTAGTAATCATGGTCATAAGTTTGTCCCAGCTTGGGGATCCAATGACCAACCAAGGAATGATTGTTGGAGGATCCAACGAATAGTATCTTGGATCAAATCCATTAAAATCATCCCCCTACTAATGAACCAACAAATGATTGTTGATTGATCCAATGATTTTTGGAGGGTTAATTCATCACAATACTCAATGTTTTAGTTATGTTTTTATTAGGGACACATCAATTTTTTTTCCATTGTTTAACCACCTAAAATATATTATTTTTACCATACTAAGGCTGAATATTAAGCCTAAACTATCCTAAATCCCTCATTCCCTCAGAATTATATTGACACTTGGCCAAAAAATAAAATGAACAGGCAATTTCTTCTTCTCCAAAGCAAGAACTAGTGTTCATCAATATTCAAGCTCTAAGTCCAAGGATTTCACATCTTGGTATGTTGAATTTCCTCAATGGATACATTTTTACTCATTGATTCTCTAAGTGAACCCAAATCCTTTAGTTAATTTTTTCTTCTAAGCTTAGGACTTTTATAAAAAGTCTGAATTCCTTTATGTTTCAGTTCCTAATTATGATTAAGACATGAAGACATGTCTCTTCATGATTTTCAGTATCTTTACATCCTTATAATTATGAACCCTAATTAAATTGATTAATATATGATTTTGGACTTTTGTTATGTAATATCATATCCTATTCAGATTATAAAAACTTCCATAAATAGTGGCATTCTTCAAAGATGGTGGGTCATGAACACCTGGTGACTTAGTTTCTTATGCATTAACAATTGAATGTTTAGTTATCAATTTCACATATTTTAGGATGCTTTTAGATAAAGTGTTTTATCTCTATCAAAGACTTTAATATTAATGAGTTATCAGTTTATTAGTATAATTTAGTTGGAAGTAGTACGTAACACTGAGTGGGCGTAGGGATGAAGGATCACTCATTAGTTAGGCTAAGACTTTTAGTGGAAGTACCAAAACTACGATGCCATTGTAGGATCTAAATGGTCACCCATTAGAGAAAGCTTGATACCTTAGTCCTTTTGTACATTAATTTAGAATCCACAGCAGCTAGTGTTTTTACCCTTGGTAAGGTATAAAGCCTTCCAACCGGAGTTACAGGTTGGCCCCCTTTTAGCTCAGATGGGTTATTTCAGTTAATAGTTGCTCCTACAATTCAAAATCAAATACTGCATAACCTTATATTTAGTTTATCCCATAAAGTATTAATCAATTAAGTGTTATTTACTTGGTCAGTGCATTAGATTATTTTTGTCGGTTCCCTGTTCAGGTTATGCTTATGTTTAGCATTTTCAATCCAAATAGCATAGTGCATATCTCACATACTCAATATGTTTATAGTACTAGAAACATACTTTATTTTGCACTATATTACATTATAATATAGGTTCAGATGCTCAGTATCTAACTCGCAGTTAGCCTAATCCTGTATCATCTCAACAACAGATTTTGGCCAGTCCTAATCATCCGAGGATAATTTTTTTAGTGTCATTATTTTTTTTATTATTATAGTTTCAAATAGTTAGAGTTAGTTGGGGCCTGTTCTATTAACTTATCTTAGTAGAGGCTTTCAGATAGATAGACTAGTGTTTTCAATTTATGGCTATGATTAGAAAATTTCTATATCAACTTTAGTATTAGATTTATTTTATATTAGCTTTGCTCAGTGATTCTAAATTTCATATAGTTTTCTTAGTGTAATTTAGTCCATGGGTTAGTTTTGGGTCACTTTTAACTTTAAGAACCATATTAAGACTAGCGGGTAGCCTCGGGTCATGTCACCAACACAAATAGCTTTTTTGCCAACATGAATAATAGACAATCTTAAAATCAAATAAGGAGATTAACAACTGATGTTAGAACTATAGTACACATTGAGGAGTATATTGAGACTAAGATCAAAAAATTTTGTTCCTGGGAGAATTATCAACAACACCATAATTCTTGCCTATGATTTGGTTAAAGGTTAAGGTATGAAAAATATCCATAACTTATTATTTATTGAAAATAGGCTTGCAAAAATATTAGGACTCAGTTGAATGGGCACATTTCAAGCAAGTCATTGTCTATCTCAACTTTCTTGATAAGTTTGTAAAGTAGATTATATGTCTTTTTGTGACAATTGTTACATACTTTGTAGTGATCAATGGCAAGCCCACACGATAATTGTTATATCTCATTTTCTCTTTATGATAGCAATGGAGTAACTCAACAAGTTATTGAAAACATTGAAAGGAAAATCTAAGTTCAATTATCATCCAAGATGCTCCCAGTTCCATTAGGTTCAACTAGGCTTTATGTATGGCTTGTTATTATTTTGCAAGGGTGAAGCCAATTTTGTGAGACTTTTGTTTCAGTGCTTTGATTATTTCACTAAAGCCTCTAATATAAGTGCTAATAGTACTAAAAATTAATTTATTTTGTCAAAGTACATCTGGCGATCCAAGAGAAAATATTGGACACAAATGGTTTAGAAAAAGGGAAACTACCTTTCATACATTTAGGTGTGCCCCTTAGTACAAAGAGATTATGTTATGACTCGAGAATGTCCCCCGAACAAAACATAGTTCTTAAAACCACAAGCATCCCAAGCTAACCTGTAGTACTGGCATGATTCATGAGCAATAGAACAAAAATATACAACACTAGAAATACTAAGCGAAAGCAATATCATAACTAAAATTGTTTAATACAAAATTATTTTAAAACATTTGGAACTCAATAAAAATAAAATCTGGAACTAGATACATCAAAATCGACTGACTATCTATGAAGCCTCTACTTACACTGACTACATTAAGTCAAGACATGACCTTGGCTATCCTTAATCAATGTATAACTGATATTAACTAATGTGACTACTAAGTAACAGGAGTTTCCAAAATAAGAGAACTCATCACCTACTGACTGGAGGTTTCAATCTGAACTAGCCACAAGTATGAGAATGAACACCTAAATCTACATCATATGAAAAATATAAGCAGAAAAGGTATGCGTTTAATAGTTTGAATATACTGAGCGTGTAAGATATGCTATATTCATGAAAAACACTTAAAACATGCTTTAAAAGTGTGTACAAATGAAATAAGTAAAATTATGAAAAACTACTAATTAAATATGAGGATGTAAACATTCAATGAATACAATATAGAAAAAGTAAGACATAAATGATGATCTAAAATAATTCAAAACTAGAAAGTTGAGGAAAACATAAATATCGCATATGAATTAAAAATAATGTCATGGAAAATGTTAGTGTTGTAGTACCCCATCCCAAAAGTAAATCATTAACTGTAGACATGAGGTATAACTATAAGTTGTGAAATAAATAAATTTAACTGAAAATATGTCTCAAGTACTGAAGTTTTGTTAAAACCATCTTCGTTGGAGATTCTCTTAACCGATATACCCCATTTAAGGTACATGGACCCAACTTGTAACCCTTTTTAGGAGGATCTTCAATACCTTGCAATAAGTAGAGAACCATGGTTAAGCATGGTTTCATTGATGGACCCATTTTTGTGCAAAAGAGGGACAATTTCAACTGGCGAGGACCTACCTTGATAACTTATGGCGGTATGTAGTTTGGGAATTTGGGTTTTATCTTACTCCGTATTCCCGTGGTGCTAAATAGTAATCTAAAAAATTTCATATTTCTTATACTATATTAATTTATCTCGAGGTAAGAATAAATTAGTTTATGCCTGAAAACCAATTTTTCTTCTGGGTATATCTCAAGTCAACATGTATAATCCTTGATATTCATGCTAAGTTTGAAACCATTTCATGTCAAATAGTTTATGTCATGCTGAAATCATGTAGATCATGCTAATTCATGGAAAATTATGTAAATTCATACAAAAATAGATAAATTTCTTTCTTAAAACTCAAAAACTAGGAATTCACACATTTTGAAAGTAATAATAATCATAGATAATATAAAAAACGTAATATAAAGTAAAAAATTATAAAGTGGGCATAAATCCTAAGATTTAAGTTTGAGAAATCCATATTAAGAAACTGAGGTGAAGAGGGATGGAAGGAGGTTCTTTTGAATCTCCACATACCTAAGAGAAGAGGATTCTCAAAGAAATTCTTGAACTCGAGTGCTTTGGAGTCATGGGGTTTGAGAAACCCTTCTACGTGCTTCTTGAATTTCGGGAGAAGGGAAAAGCTATTTCAAAAGGATATTGATACTTTTTAAATCTATAAATAACCCTTATTGGGTGTTTAAAAGAGTAGACATGGACTTGGGTAAGGAAAGGACTAAACTACTTCTTATAAAACTCTTTAAAGCTGTAGAAAAATTCCATCTGATGGTTCAGGTAATGAATCATAAATTCCTTGATAAATCATCATTAAAACCATCAAGTTTTAGAAAAATTTTAAGCTTAATGGTTAGAATTTTTGGTACACCTAACGAATCATCACCCGATTTATGAATCGTCACCTTTATTATCAACTTCATTTGCCGGTCACTGGCAGACGGACACCCTCTAATAAGATAATCATAACTTTTACTCTATTATTGAATTGACTAATGGTCAATGGTGTTAGAAAAAAACTCCTAGCTTTCATTTGGTGGATCTTGAAATACTAAACTCTTTATATTTTATGAGTTATTCCCTTTTAAAGTTGACCCTATTAAAATCCTATATGAAAATTCAATTGATAAAGAAGCTTTCAGATTAACTTTGTGGTAGAGGTTCCCTATGACATTAAGTCATATACAAAGATCTTCCCTCACCATGGAATTCATCTTAACACCTATGTAAAATTTAAAAATATCGAATTCAGCTTTAAATATTTTTAAAGAATTGAATAGATCCTAGTTTAGAAATTTGGGGTGTTGATATCTCCCTCTTGGAATTATTATTCAAGATTTAGGGTGTTGATATCTCCCTCTTGGAATTATTATTCCTTGAATGAAAGATGAACTATATTTTCCACATCAATTACTATCATGGGATTATTAATGAAACTAACATACATGAAGGATTAGACTAAACTATATTAACTAAACACATATTATTGTGTGGCTGACAAGAGTTAAGATTATTGACTTTGCTAAACATGAAGGATATGAGTATATCAGAGATTGCACATAACTAGAAAGAACATGATTCTTAGAATAACTACAGGAGGAATACTGCTACCCTTTTTCTCGGAGGACTAAACATAGGCTAGAAATAATAAAGTTACCAATATAAAATTGATTAACCGGAATTGAATATTTGATATGACCGGGACTTGTTTATACTAGGAGTAAGGGCTCATCTCAATTAAATCATAGCATGATTGAACATAAGAAATCACAGGAACTAAGCATAGACATGAAGCTCAAGAGGGTAAGATATGGAGAAAAGAGGGGAAATTATTGGATTTGCCCATCTAACCTTTAAATTAACTTGTGGGGATATAAGAAACTTATTATCTTTGAGAGTTTAGAACTCAACCGAAGCTTACTTGGCATAAACATATGTGTAGACATGCAAATTAAAAGATAATACGATGAATTTTCTAAGAGGTTCTGAGAAGTAAATATGTTTCCTTAGTTGCTCCTTATTAGAATTTCTAATAAAATTTGGGGAAAATTATTTTAATGATGATCTGAGAAATGTATACAAATTATCTTAATCTGCTAATATAGGTGATGTGAGGTGGATTTATGCACTCCAGTGTTGTTATCTGAGCTTATTTAGCCTTGTTTTGAGGACTTCTTGTGTGCTTTATGTGTTAATGATGATATAATTGAGCATATAAATGTTCAAGTACTTGATTATAATGTTTAAGGTGTATTTAAATGAATCCAAGAGTCCAAACTAAGTGAAAGATCAAAATGGGCAAAACTAGTATTCTTAGCTTAAGTTTCTAGTTCGTCATCTTGAATATTGTGATGTTTTGAGCTATAATTTGTTGCATTAAAGGTTATATGATGCTTGGTGAGTTGATTATGATGATATATGAATGAAATAAAATCTTCAAATCAAGTGAAAAAAAAACAAAAAGGATTGGAATGGAGCAACGGAAGCACAAGACACAACGTGAAGAGAATAGGATGCCTGGGATGACAAGACCACATCGTGGAGATAGACACAGAAAACTAGCCTTGCATCATGGTGAGGGGTAAATATAAAGTGGAAAAATCCATTAGATATAACTATAAGGATGCATCATGGATCTAGACGCGAAAAACTAGCCCCGCATCACGTTGAAGTGCAAAAACGTGATAGTTTTGTCCTTCTATAAATTGAACACTTGTACTTGATGTTGTACACCTTGGATAATTTTAAAACTGGGATAGGGGAAGGAAAACACTTCAATTAGGGGTTTTCTTCTTTTCATTTAGATTTTTAATGGATTTTATCTTGTATTAAATTATCGTGATTACGACTATGTCCATTAGTGGCTAAACGCCCCCTTTCTAGGGTTAAGGCCAAGAAAATAATTACTTTGGCTTTGAATTAAGTTTTTTTGGATTGATTATTATATTTGGTCATTTGTTTATCCTTGTTTTCACTATTTTAAGGATTCTCGACCCTTAGAATACATATATTGTCGATCTTATGAACTAAGGAGGGGGAATAGGGAAATAGAACGTGGGGATAAATGGAGCAATGTTCTTATTATTTTATGAAATAAGGAATTTGAATTAGCATCTAGGATAGGGATATACCTATAAGACTTGCTCGGTTCACATGTAGGAGGATATCTTAATGCCATCTAATTGGATTATTACATCCCTGCTAAACGATGTAGTTGTATTGTCCAAGCTACGTAGATTATTAGAGGTCAGGCGACCATGATCATGCGATAAACCCTATGAATCAACAACCAAGATAAGTAATCTAATGAATGAAGTTCATTAGTGTAGTATAGTTGTTCACGGTGCCTTAACCCTAGGTTTTAATTCACTGATTGTCCAAAGTCTTTACTTTTCTGCATTACTTTAGTTTACTTTTAATTACAAATTTTCAAAACTCTTTTGGTTACAATACACTCATTTAATCTTAATAGTCGAACTAGAATTGAATATTTGTTTCACACAAGTCTTTGAAGGATCGATATTCGGCTTTGTAAAAGGCCACTTTATTATGTGGTGAGACCACGTACACTTGCGTGTGTGCTTGGGCGCAATAATAGGTTGATAGAATAGAGACAGTACTGAGTCAAACATGAGACATTCTTTAGTTTAAACTATACATTATGGACTTTCGATATCTAGGATAGAGGCAAGAATAAGATTACTATGCATTAAGTGATGCAATTATTAACTATCAAGCTTGACAACACTTGTCAAGCATGCTCTTCCTTATGAAACACCATACATCACTGACTTTGACTTCAAATTATCTTAAGGCCACACTAATCAAGACAACAAAAGGCTAAGTATAACTACTTGATATTACTCTATTCAATCCTAACTCAAAGGTGTAAAGTGCTATCCATACGACAAACACACTAGTCTTAACCAGGGGGAACTGAAGTTTGTACCCACTAGGAGATATCACTCTCAAGAATACATTTCTCTTTGCTGCCAACCATACTCAACCTTAAGTTATAAACAAAGAGTCATTAATCCCTACTATTCCTCATCTATAAGTATCTCAAAATACATATTCACACCCATTAATTAGTTACCATTAACACCACTATCACAACATAGAAAGGGTTAATGAAGGGCTAGAACATGAGAACCCAGAGTAAGAAAGAATACTATAGATAACTTTGACACTAAACTAGGGCTTGAGAAATAAAGTATCATAGGCACAGATTTGTCAAAGCAATCCAGCCTGAGGACATAAATAATATGATATGATTTCGTTAGTCATTAAGGGTGTATCATTAGTTCATGAAACTGAACATATGATGAGCCATGGTTTCATGGCACTTTCGATGCTTAAAACCTGAAATTATGCAAGGACTTAAGGTCATTTTGTTAGATATGATGTGTTTTTATATTTGTTTTGTAGGAAACTAGGTTTTGGAGCTAAAAAGAAAAAAAAAGAATTGAAGTGTAGCAGAGAACCCCACTTATAGTCCCACTTACGGGATGTAAGTGGGCTTGAATCCACCATATGTGAAATTGTATATGTTAGAGGGAAAAGTTTTAAAAGTTCTAAATATGCCAAGTTTCGTATGAGACTTGTAGAGGCTACTTATGGGGCCTAAGTACCTACCATCATAAGTGGGTGTTCTGTAGCATGGAGATTTTTCTGATACTTATGATCCACCTAGGGGTCTATAAGTAGTACTTATGACCCATAAGTGGATCCGTAAATTGCCATCTCAATTTTTTTTTGTTTTGGTTAGGATTTTTCGGGTTTTGATGTATTCTATAAATTCCCCTTTGATGTTTTTTGTATTAGTTTACTCACTCTTTACATTCACAACTCTATATTTATTTTGAGATTCTAATTTTGATCTTGTAATCTATTATTCTTGGTTTTTATGGTTGGATATTAATTTGAGATTTTAGTTTTTATTCTTCAATTAGTGTAAGATTATTCATATGCTTTCTTTTATGCATTTAATGAATGTTCTTGCAAATATGAGAAATGAAACTACCTAACTAGGGTTATGGGAACCCTAATGGAATAATGAAGAAGAGGAAGTGCAAAGTCATCCTTGATCAATATTCTTGCATTTATTGTGATCTTCTTCAGTATGATTTCTTTGTTAACAACTACAGACATTGAGAACCTGCATGTATTCGATACTTACTCTAAAAGAGAGGTAGAGATTTGGAAAAGAATATCACAACCATAATTTGAAGCTATCAACCTTCATCTAATTAACTTGATACTCAAAAGGTAATAGTTAATATGGGATACAGGACAAGGGTTAGTGAGGAGACACTTTGAGACTCAAAAGGTGAAGAGTGAAATTTATCAAAGGCATTCACAAAATAGTTGGTTATACATAACTTATCATATTCTCATGTAAGGCATTGAGATAGTATGATGAATCACGATAAGTCTACAAATTTAGGAAGTTAAGGGGAACACAGGCCTAGTATTCATAGCATATTTATTTCAACCTAAAACGATCAAGATCTGTTACTAGTTTTACTGTTTCCACAAAATCCCCCTATTTACTTTTCTACATTTTTTGACTACTTCAACAATTTCATGATAAATATTCAACCTATTCCATGAGGGTTCTATCCCAACCTTTGTTGGGTTATATATTTGACAAGAATTGCATTGTATTTTCTTGGAGGTGTATTTTTGGATGACATCAACATACTGAGAAATCATATATGCATGAGCCATGAGTTTTATGATGTGAGACTAAAATTCATTGATTCATGGAGTATGGATAGGAATGCAAAGTGAGACTTTTACTTCTCATTCTAGGAATAATGGAACTGAGAATATGCATGAATCTTCATGAGATGCATGAGTATGAAGTATGATCATGGCGCTAGTATGCTAGACTTAAGTAGAGTGTTGTAATGATAGGAGCACACTAAAGTTTTTAAGATAGGAATATATTTATGCATTCCCTTAACTCTACTTTACACACTAACTTTATTACTTAAATCTTAGACCTACGTTGTTCTAACCTTATTACTTAAATCTCACACTTGAGTGGTTCTACCCTATATCATCTCCCCTTTAGATCAATGCCACCTTATTAAGTTTGTAGATATTCTCAACACAATCTAAACTGAACCATGTCATCCTACTTTAACCATCAGTGTGCCTCTATACATATGGATATTAATCCCCCTCTAAAAGACTGCATCAAACAGTACAAAACCTATGTTAGGGATCTCTTCTAAGATACTACAACATAACTAACTACTCCATATAGTGATCATATAAACATCAAACTTGCACCACCATAATCACTATCAGTATAATCAACTTAGATTTATGTATATTTTAGTTTAGCCTACTAGATCCACTCCATAAAACAAGAACCATCATCCCCACATAGTTATTATCTTTTTTCTCATTTTGCAACCATGATTCAAACTTAGAATCTAACATTCATCATGGAAAGACACTCAAATTATCATATACTATACCAACCTTCAACTACTATTTAGGAATAAAGGAAGCAATAGTAAACTAAAATTCATAACAAAGTACAATCAACTCAAACCAAACCTTGTATCTCATTTACTCTACGTGCACAATCTCCTTTTATGGACTTACTAATCTTTCTTAGCATCACATAATACACTATACACCTATTTAATCATATGATACTATGTAAAAGTGATAATTTTCTAACCACTCTAGAAATGCTTTACTTCTAGACTTACACTTCTCACATTGGGGTAATTCTTTCATAAGATATTGAGAATGGGTCTAAGAACATATCTAGTTTAGCCCAGATGCATAATTTACATAGACAAGAGAAAATTCTTATGAATCACTAAACTTAAAAGCACTAGTGGGCTTCTCTCAAGAACTTGTAGAGTCTCATAACTATATGTAGGCTCTATCTGGGAAAACTTTACCAATGGAAATTTAAGCATGACTGTTTCTATTACATCAAATTGAGGCAAAGCTAGTTGAGATGGAGCGATTGTTGAATCTAAATATAGTTGGTAGAGAATACATATATGGAAAAATCTGCAATATGAAACAAAGGAAACATTTTTTAAATATCCTATAGCCTCTCAAAGAAAATTATAGAATCTTCAGAACATTTCATAAGACACTGCTCGACATGGATCCATAGACACTCTAGGACACTTAGACTCTGTGCTCTGATACAAAATTTATCACAACTTAAGACTACCCTCATGATAAAATGTGATGATTAAAACCACATATTATTACAAGCTAACCCATAGTACTGACATGATTCATGAGCAACTAAAAATATATATATAAAACTATAAATACTAAGAAAAAGCAATATCATAACTAAACTTGTTCAATACAACACTATTTGAAAGTGTTTATAAATTTGAATAATAAGAAAACAAACTAGAAGTAAATACATCAACTCCAACTGACCGTCTCTGAAGCCTCTTCTAAAACTAACTACAGTTAGTTGAGACATGACCCCAGATATCTCTAATTACTGTATAACTGAAATAAACTAATATGACTATTACTTGACTAGAGTTCCCAAAATAGGAGAACTCATCACTTGTTCTATGAGGGTTTTAATATGAAGTAGCCACGAGCATGAGAATGAACACCTGATTTTACATCAGATAAAAAATATACGGAGAAGAAAAAATAGTCAGTACTTTGAATGTATTGGATAATGTGAGATATATAATAATTATGGACAATACTTAAAACATTCTTTAAATATGTTCTTGAATTCAATAAGAAAAATCATGGAAAAAATACACCTAAAACTTGAGGATGAAAATTTTATTAAAAATAGTAAGACATAAATCACGATATATCTTAAATCATGATATAAAACAATTCAAAACTGGAAAGCTGAGGAAAACATAAGTATTTCATGTGATTTAAAACCGATGTCACAGAAAATTTTAAGGTTGTAGTACCAGGACCCAAAAGTAAATCATAACCTATGGACATGAGTTATAACTATTAGTTGATGTGCCATAGTTTCATGGTACTTTTGATGCTTAAAACAAGGAAATTGTGCAGGAACTTAGGTATTTTTGTTGGATATGATGTGTGTTTATGTTGATTTTCCAAGAAAATGGTGTTCAGAGCAAAGACTAAGAAAAATGGATTAAGAGTTTCAAAAAAGGTAACCCACGAGTCAACTTACAACTCGTAGGTTGTACTTATAATTTGTGAGTGGCATTAGTGAGTTAAAGTTCTGAAGATGTAAGTTGAATCTAATTTTCTCTAGTCTACCTATGACTCGTAGGTTGTAATCATACGTTGGAGTTCTAAAAGTTTCAAGTTGCTCAAATTTCCATGAGTCCAAGGCACGATTCATGGGTTGTACCTACTACTCAACCCACGAAGCATGAGTTGATGCAAACCCTAGTTTCCTACATTTTTTAGGATAGGTTTTATTTTATATCTATAAATACGCCTTGGATATTTTATTATCAATTTATGCAATTTATACTTTTGACATTATTTTGATTTCTGAGATACATTATTGATCTTAGAAATATTGTAATTGGTATTTAGGGTTTACAATTGATTTGAGATTTTGGGTTTCAATTTTTATTCTTCATAAGTTCATCATCATGATTTCATCTATGAAATCTATGTTTATTCTTACAACCATGAATAACTAAATCCCATAACTAGGGTTGTGGGAACCTTGATGAATTAACAAAGTAGGTTAAGTGAGAACTCATTCTAGAATGGTGTTATTAAATATATTGGAATTTTCTTTATTTTGATTGCTTTTTTACTTGTTGCAAACATTAGGAACTCACCCATATTTGATACTTTCTTGAGAGATAGGCAGAGATTAGAAGAATAAGATTACAACAGTAATTTGAAGCTATCAATCTTTATCTAATTAACTTGAGATCTAGAGCAGATAGTAAATCTGAGATCATAAAATAAGGGTGAGTAGTGAGATGCTTTGACACCAAGAGGAGATGAGTGAAATTCACCCAAACCACGCTTAAGAGATGATTAGGTAATACATAACTTGTTTGATTTTGCATGCAAGTCATGGAGGTAGTTTGACAAGCATGAAAAATCTATAGAGTTATGAAGTTAGGAGGAACATAATCCTAGTGCTCGTCTCATATTGATCACAACCCTAATCGCCCAACATCATTACTGTTAATATTATTTTTATGAAACCCCCCATTTACTTTATTTAATTTCAGTTTATGTTAGAAAGCATTTGATAGATTTTTGTGCTATTCCTCCTGCGTTCGACCCAATATAGTTGGGTTCTATATTTGATTAATAATCGCTTTATATGTTCTTTGATGTATAATTTTGATGACATTAAAGTTTGGCATCTTTGTCAGGGTATTGATGTGATATGGATTTACAGAACTTTTGATGTTTAAAACCAAGTAATATACAGGTACTTAGGTGTATTTTTGAGGATACGATGTGTTTTTGAGTTGATTTTCCAGGAAACTAGGTTCTGGGAGCTAACCAAAAGAAAAAGTTGAAAGTTGAAATTTCTGCTACTACTTTTGGACCTACTGGCTGTAAGTACCACCTACTAGACTTAGGTAAAAGACTGCAGGTACTAGAAGACTCAAGTTTAGAGAATCAGAAGATAAAATAATTTGTTTGCTACCTACGGTGGGCCACTTACGGCCTATAGGTACCACCTATGGCTCTTAGATGGGTCCGTAGGTAGCCACCGTCTCAAGTTTTCCTCTTTTATTTTAAATTTGATTTCTAGGTTTTCCATATAAGCTATAAATATTTTTTTGATGTTATTTTAGTTAGTTTAGGTTAGGGAATTCCCTTTGGGGCTAATTTTATTCCTTCTTAATACTTACAAACATTTCTTTGATTCCAAGATTAACTTTTGATCTTGGGGTTCTCTCACTCTTGGTTTTTAGCTGAATACTAAAGGTGAAACGTTGTATTTTCTTCTTTCATTATTGTGATATTGAATCTATGATTTTTTCTATGAATTCCATGATTTGTCTCACAATTATGAGAAGCCAATTCTCTTAACTAGGGTTATGGGAACCCTGACAGATTAACGAAGTAGCGGAAGTGTCAAGTCATTCTAGATAAATATCCTTGCATGTATTGTGATTTTTTTTATTTAATTGATTTATTAGCAGTGGCCAACATTAAGATCTCACCTCTATTCATTACGAACCTAAGAGGGAGGTAGAGGTTGGTAAAATGAGATCACAACAATGATTTGAAGTTAATTGTCTAAACAAGCTAATCATCACTATCTACTTAAGATAATTATCTTCATCTAATCAATTTGAGACCAAGAAGAGATAGTTGAAGCTGGGGTCCAAGGCAAGGGTTAGTAATACGATACTCTGAGACCAAAAGAAGATGAATGAAATTAAACAAAGTGTATCATGAGGCTATTGGTGATACATAACTTGTCAGATTCTACATACAAGGTATTGAAATAGTTTGACACTACATGATAAATCTACGTAGTTAGAAGCTACATTACGAGAAAAATAGCCTCTAGGGAAGGGAATTCTCGTACCTAAAAGTCCAATTCTGGTCGTAAATAATCTTTCAAGATGGAAAAATATTTGTCTCAGCTCGTCCTTATAGCGTTCTTTGCTAACGGTCTATTGCAACGAGGTACTCTAGATGGTTGTTAAATGTCATTAGAGACAGTAACATATCTGGTCTCAAAAACACTTTTCGAAACTGTACATCTCATCCCTACTAGATGATTTTCATTTTTTTAAAAATAGTTATTTTCTAGTCGCTGTATGTTTTTTGCGATGAGTAACTATCTTTTCCTAATTTAATCTATAACGAGGAGCATCTAACTTGTCCTAGATTAATCTTTAGAGAGAAGCGACTACCTCATCCTAGTTTAACCTTTAGAGATGAGCAACTAAATCATCCTTGATTAACCTTTAAAGACGAGCAACTAACTCATCTTAGATTGCTACTGAAATATAAAATTTACATATTTCATTGCTAAATATCAAATTGCTATTGAAAATATTGAAGGATGATAAATATAATTTGAATATTTGCTTAATAGAAAAAATAAATCAATTAACATCCCGAGCTATATGAATTCAATAGTTTCAATATTTGCTAAACAAAAAAAACTTAACTAATTTACATCCGGAGCTAGAATTTGATGTTAGGTTTACATAATGTTCGTAGAAAAATAATAATAAGCTTGTGCGTTATCGAAACATGCATCTTCACTTGTAACTTCAATCGTCAGAAATCTATAAGAACAAAATTTTAGAAAGACAATAACTATTGGTATATAATTTAATATACTTAAGAAGCAAAGAATTGGAACGCAGTATAGCAATGGATAACTGACTTAGCCAATGAATAAAACAAGTACACAGAGTTTAAAACTAAATCCAACTATGAGACAAATATGAAAAAAGTACTTGCTTCCTTTCAATTTGCATTGTTTGATTATCGAAAAGGAGAAAATACAAGCAGTAATAGACTATTGTTCACTGCCCTTAAGCTGTAATTAACTATTGTTCACTGCGATCACGAGACAATGCTACTTATAGCAAGTTGAATAGTGGGGAAAAGAAGTATATAACCATAAAATCTAATCTTGATGACCCTTTGGTGCCAAAAATAAGTAGAAAAATGCATTTCTAGATGGTGCATCAGCAGAGGTGTATACAGTTGACTTCTAACATGCTGTAAAGAATAGTTTCTAAATAATATAAGGTGAACACAATGCAAGAGCAAAATCTATCTGTGAAACTAGACTGCGACAAACCTTGACTAGAATACATAGTAAAATTTATAATTCATTCTTCTAGTGCCACTAACTAGTTCTCTAATGGTTATATACATACTAAGCTCATCTCGTTCTACCTGTTCTTACTCTATTTCACTAGAATTGCTAATGTAAAGTGAAGCTTCATCCCTAGAGTCTGTGGTTGTCCTTGATGCGTCCATATATGATATGTCACCCTTTGGGAAACCAGTTGATATAGATGGTTTATGGTAATTGCTCGGCGTCCACTCCTTATTTTTTGTACGAGTCATCATTGGGCTCTCCATAGTAGATCTAATCCTCAAATAATTGGAATCTCTCTGCAGAAAAACATCTCAGGTATATCAATTTCCTTTTCAAATCTATTAGGACTATTTATTTTAGAGATTTATGTAAAAGTACAACTCATGATCAACCAGTACACGTACTAGAAATATTTCTCTTCTGTTACATTTTTAGACTTGTATTAGTTTATTACTTCAAGATTTCTTTAGGAATATAATGATTAATCAAATATAAAACAGCTCCAAAATTGATGCTACTAGATATCGATCTTTTAAAGCAATTAAAAATTTGACCTGTTATAGAGCTTGAAGAGTTCAGGGTGCTCTGAATCAAGTAAATTTTAGGCTAAAAAAGTCAGAACTTCTTGCCTATTGACGTGATAAGTACAACTGGATAGTTACTTTGAGCAAGATAACTAGCTAATGAAGTGGAAACTTGTCAGCTAATACACATAAAAAACTGCCCCATGAGGGGAATCCTGGCCCTATCAGTAATTTAAGGATAAACTGTACTGTACACTGGATGTCAAATGGATTTATCTCTACTATAACCAAGTATATCAGTAAAATTAGTAACCCATCCATATAACTGAGTTAATGTAATTCAAAGCTGAAATCTGACTTACTCCATCTTCAGATCGTCCAGGTATATTAAGAGCTTGCTTATTAAATCTCTGAAACCTTCATAATTTGTTCATAATTCTGTACCCTCTATCTTTGAGCTTGCCATTTGTTGAACATGTCCAAATTTCAAAAGAAACTGGTGATATATATTGTCAGGACGATCAACGGGTGTTTTAACAAGGTATAGATAACACTGATATTTTCAACAAGAATAATACAGATAGAAAATGGATAATGTGATAGCTTATCGGGCCAATTATAAAGCTAAGCAACACAAATACATTCAATTAAATAGGTTATCATTTCAGATGGCATTCAAAACACACCAACTTAATGATAAAAATGGCACATGCAGTAAGATATTTAAAGGCACAGTACTAAACAAGAGAGATATTTTAGCAGACATAAAGGGAACAAAGAAAAGGGAAACTCAATAAATATTCATGAATAAATGAAAAGGACTAAACATTGGCCTAGGACAGGCTTATGTAAAGAAGCTTTTATTACACATAGGAAAGAAGTTGTCAATAATAATTCCCATAGTTACATTCTAGACTACGACTCAATTCAAAATACGTTAGGATAAGTTACAAGTAACTTCACTTAAGCTCATATTAGTCCAATAGTTCATACTATGATAACTTTTCGATGTGGAAATGAAAATAGATCTATATATACCTAAATCGGATTCACTTAAGATCATTTCTGCCATTAGGGAGAGAAACAAAAGTGATCAGAACATCAGGTTTAACATGAGCAGTCCACTCTTTTTGTCCATCATCTTCCACCACCACATCACCCAACAGAGAAATAGATTATACACCACTACCACCACCACCACCACCACTAAATCCTTTATCAAATCTTGAATTAGGGCACAGAGTTCTTGCAATACTGGCACTTGTAAAATATCAAGCTATAGTAGAACGTGAACTTGCTGGTGAAAAAAATATAGAACTCCCCCTGATATTATATCAAAATCATGATATGGTCTATGACCTTTCCTATAAGTACCAGCTGGCGTTGATGACTAGCATTTGTATGAACCAAAGACCTTTAAAGCAATATCCTTAATCTGTAAATGTTTAAAACTTATAAGCTCATAGCAACTAAGTACAACATCAAGAAGATGGATTCTTGATTAAAAGATGAACTGTAGTACTAGTATTAGTTAAAGCAGTTAATGTTGGTTTAAATGTTACCAAAGTCGAAAAGCAAAAAACACAGATAAATTGTTGGCTTTAATGATGAAAGGAACAAAAGGAAAAAAAAATAAAAATATATGTGCTAGTCCAATAGTAATAATTACAAGGATGAATGACAATTATACAAACAAAGACACGATAAAAGTGAAGTTTAAATTTTTTAGGGCCACCTCTTTAGGATGACAATCATTGGTAACGAAAGGAATCCTTTAGAGCCTTGACGACGACATTAAAGCACTCACTGCTTTTTATGTCTCACTTAAGGACTTAATGAGAGCCATCGAGATTTGGAAGGTCACAGGACATGCACAAAGGGAGTCCCTAAGAAGAATATCCTCATATATTCGTTCAACCCTAACATGGTCAACGAAGAAAAGATATAAACTGAATAATAGTTACTTGTGTAAGTTTATTAACAATAGAGTAACTTTGAAGGGTTTGAAATTATAAGTTGTACAGACTCCCTTTTAATGCCGCAACCATGATGTATACTCCAAAAAGACACTTCTTTTGGAGAATCCAACACACACATTTTGACTTCTTTTGAAGAGTCCGAGCAACATAGTTGAAACCTTACAAATTTTTTCTTCATCATCTAATATGGATGTAAGAACAAACTTAATGGCATAATAGCACTTTTCAACTGCATATTTCATGTAATCATCCCTTGAGATCCTATCCAATAACTTATCTTGTGGGTCTTTACTCTCTATATCTATATCTTTTGCAAGAAGTATCTATTTATTCAGCACAAACTAAAGAGCCTTTAACATGACAGTTAACTGCATAGATCACATTTGTATCAGAAAAAAGGAAACTATAGAAACTGCTAGAACTATAAAAATTGCTTAACCTTTCTAGCTAGTAGGAAAAGAGGCCACTAAACTAATGATAGATTCCCAAAATTCTTGGGCATCAAAAGTTGTTCCATCTTTCTGCAGGTTGAAAATCAATACATCAAAATTAAAAGTTTTGAGGATAGCAGTATAATTAGTGGAAAACTAAAACTAAGTTGGTGAACAAAAACAATCACTAACAAATTAGTCATGTAATCTTCTTCCCTCAAATTCTTGATGATTTCATTCCAAAATGGTGCAAATTGAGCAGCATCAACTTTGTTTCTCTCCAACACTTGCTTTTTACAATAATATAATTTATTTATTTTTTGAGAAAGAAATACTTTTAGTATAACTATATAATATTGCAAAAAACAAAATACAAACTTCTGAATAAACTGGCATGGAAGATAGTTTACATAAAAAACACCAAGGAAATGTCTTCCAAAATAACCCAAAAATCCTTTTTGAGTTGGCTAGACCAACCCTAATTGTGCTCACCAATTTGAAACATGGTGGAGTACAGAACTGCCCCTCTTCCTTACTCTCACTTAAATATTAGGCTTCACTCAATAAGTTCTAGGAAGACCTTACAAAAGTATTCAAATCTAACATTTTGATGAATACAAAGATCTATCTTCCTATATTCCGTTGTAAGTATAAATGACTGCAAGTTTTATTAGCAAATATGTATACCAAAAATGTTACCTTCTAAAAACCAATAAATACAAAGATCTAAATGGAATGAATTTGAATACTGGGTTTTAAGTTAAGCCACACTTCAAACTCTGCTTCCTTACTACTTAAATCACACTAGGGTAAATTTCATCATACATATTTCTAAGCATAAGATTTTGATTTGGGAATAGATAGCTCAAGTTTCTAGAGGAAGATCACTTGATCACCTTTTGTAGTATGACGTCTAGGACTTAAATCCATACCCTACAACTTAGGAAGAGAGATAGAGGCTTCTTTTTTTTGGATAACTATGGTATCAGAACTAGGTTATCCTAAGTGAGCCTCTTACTACCCAGCATATGATCTTGATAATGAATCGAGAGATTAAAAGAAAGAGGAGGACAGGGGCTTTAAATGACCATTCAAGGCTTAGGCAAGGGTCTTGAATAGTGCTAACATTCAAAAGTTAGGGGAGGATTTGATGTTTATAGGGGATGCACATACCATACAGATATTATTTATTTGACTGCTGAATATGAAGATACATCTGATAAAGATACCTCCAATGATGTTACCTGTGATGACATTATAATTATTGAAACTACCTACGATAAAGAGAAGATCAAGTCAAATGTAAAGTTGTCAATCCTGATGTATCCCTCATAAATAATTTATTCACCATAGATTCTTGAAGAAGAAAAGAAGGAATTAATTCATAAAGCTAAGTCTTTATTGATGAAGAAGTTGTTTACTTATTCAAATGATGCTGACAACATGATGTATCAAGCCAATACCATCTTTGGATATTTGAAAGGCCTGGTGCTGAAATAACTCTTTCTATCGAGACATCACAGAATATATTAAGCATCGCTGCAATTTGCATAATACAGAGAGAAAAAAAATGCATCACCACTATCAGCATTGCAGAAAAATTAAAGTAATGTTGTAGTTACTACTAATGATGTTTGGGAGGAGGTTTCACATAATCTAGTAGAAAGAGAGAAGGCCAAAGAGAAAAAAAAAGTTCTAAAGAGGTAAACCAAGGAATTGAATCATAAAGAAGAGCATCTGAGGTATGATGAAAAAATACAAGAATGTCCATGATGTTTAAAAAGCCAAGACGCAACAACTTGGCACCCAATTAGTGGTATTTCAAGCAATGCATAGGAAGATTCAACAACAAAAGAATGAAGCTCTTCATGGGATTGTTTTCCAGATTCCGTGATGATCTTAATTAGTTGGATTTTTTGATGCTCATCGAACAAGCTTCCTACTATATATAACTGAAGTCCTCGTGACTATTTTTTGGGATTTCATTTTTTTAAGCAGCAGATAGTTTTTTCTTTATTTGGTTTATCGACATATAGTAATTCTCCTTTAAGTTTCTTGTCCTACTTTCATTCCTTTAGCATGTTTAATCTTAACAAGTAGATCAGATCAATTTTTTACTTGAGTTTTATGTCAACTTTTTCTAGCATGAGAAAAAGTTTTTTCAAATATCTTTTGTGGTAACAGGTGCAATTTAAGAAAAAGGACTCCACCACATCTCTTTATTCACTATGACTACGTACTGACCTATGCTACTCTGTTTGTTTCAAATTCAGAATGGATTCTCAATCAAATGTCGAACAGAAGAAAATTCTAAATAATGTAAAACACTATATTTTACAACACTCTTTAACATTGTTTGGCATGTAAATTTCCAAATAAGACTTCAGTTTCTCATTCCCTCCTTATACGTATGCATAGTAAATTTAAATTTAAGAAACGAGGCATATTAAAAAATTTCACTAGTTGACATCAATCAATGCAATCACTTTTCCCATCCCACCCCACTGAGAGACTACCCTACCCAGCCTTGCATAGCAGTAAACTCACCTCACTCTGCACCTGCTCCACTCCATTGCTATTCCTAGTAGCTAGACGATATACAGACGATAATTAACCATCCACAAATTGATAAATTTCATAGAAAATTATTGAGTTGTACAAATTAAAAAAACAATAGATTCTGAATAGGAATAGAAAAACGAACAACTATGTAATTGATTGGAAGACAAGGAATACCTGAAATCGAGTCTAGCAGATGCTAATTCAAGATAAGGGCAGAGCTAAAAATACCAATTTATCTAAAATTAAAGAGTTTTAATGAATAGCACATTGATCAATAGATTGATTAGGACTGGATGGTTTACAACCAGTGTGTGTTTGGAGAACTTGCTTGAAATTAACCCACACTAATTGCTGAAATTAAAGATTAGGGTTGAATGTTATTGTCGATGAATTGAATATCGATTAGGACTGAGATGAATGTCAATGATTTGAGTCTACAACTCAATATCAATGAATTAAATATCAATCAGGGTTGAATGTGTTTTGGAGAAAAAATTTACGCTGTTATTTTTAAAGAATTTCACGACTTTGCTGCCCAAGCTTTTGTTAAAAAAATTATTTTAATGATTGGCGAAAGTTTAGGTGCTTAATTATAATTTGGGATTATTTGTAACCCGTTATTATGTTTTTAGAGACCATATTTAGTTCCTTCGTTATTTGAGGATGAGACAAATATCTCATCCCAATATATATACTTTTAGAGATGAGTTTATTAACTCGTCCCTAAATATTGGTCTTAAATAAGGATTTTTCTTGTAGTTCTAGTCATACACAAACCTGGTGCTTATCTTAGATTGATTACAACCAAAAACATCCCATTCTTGTTACTTTTTACTATTTTAGGAAATCCCCCTGTTTACCTTTTTGTACGGCCCATTGATTTCAACAAGTCTAAATTATAGTTCCACAAATTCCTTGCAGGTTTGAACCCAACCTGAGTTGGGTTGCTATATTTTGCCTCAACCACTTTACTTCTATTAGTGGTGTAGCTTTGGGACATATCAAAACTTTGGTGCCGTTGTCAGGGAATATAATTATGAATTGTTGATTGAATTTGTTAAAGTTTTTGGGTTTTATTTTCTCATGTTCTGCAACTCTTTTGTATTTGATATATTAATAAGATAAAGTATGGAGTGATTATGACTCCTTATTTATTGATCCTTATCCTTTTGATATAGTGTATTATTGTAGGAGAGTGGTTGATATATTGTTGGAGCATATTGAGAGAATGCTAGACACGTTGACTCTCCTAGCAAAAGAAAAAAAGAAGTTAAGTCAAAAGGTTGACAGGTTTGGCTTTGATATTCACAACTTACAAGTAAAATTGAATGCAAAGATTTATATGTGTAACGCCCAACAATTTAGTTATGAGTTGTGTGAGACTGAGAAACTTCTTATAAGCTAAATTGAGAAGCTAAAATTTAAGGAGTCAACACTTTATTAGACTTATGTGGATGTTGTTACTATTCATAAGATCACACTCCAGTTATGTGAGGATATAAATAAGAATGCAATTCATGAGTTTGGACATATTGGACTTCACTCTAATCACTTTTTCATATTATGTTTGGATTTTATGATATTAATTGAGCCATCCAATCCCATAGAAGAGTGCAAGGAGGAGTATAAAGATGTCTATATTCATAAATTTGTCATGATAGAATCAAAGAATTACATTCCCTACTTAAGGGCCAATAATTATAGCATGCCATATCAATTTCTTGGTTATTTTATTTTTATAGCACCACCCCTTGAGCATAATGGGAAATTAGAAAAACAATTAGGGGTGAAATTCATAAGTTCAAAGTGGAAAGAGAGAACTGGAGGCCAACTTTTGGTCTACCTTAATAAAGTCTGAGTAATCAAGGTATCCATAGGCTTGTTGGTGAAGTTTTAGTAACCAGCTACCCATGTTTTGCTGCAAAGTTAAATCAAGCCCTTCTTTGGAGGCCCAAGGTATTCTGTTATTTGTATATTTATTTGTGTTAGTGTGATTAACATTAGATTTTTGAATCTATGGTGCCATAGGTATGTTTCTAACTCTCTTGTTTGTAGTGGTCTAATGCATTGGGGACAATGCATATCTTAAGTTGAGGATGCGGATGCTTGTATGTCTTAATGTCCACTTGGGTTTTTTTTGCCGTTCCTCTTTTCCCATTGTCTTATTCCTAGTAGAGCCGATATGTTTAGGACATATTGTGTTTTATTTTGTATTGTGTTGTTTATATTTAACTAGGAGATTTTGGAGTATCTAAGGTAGTTGATGTACTTTGATTTTTTTTTTTTGAGAAAAATGATAATCCTCCAAAAAATTAGTTTTTGAACTGGGTGATATGTATATATGTGTGACCATTGTGAATTTCATTGTGGAATTAGAATTAGGTACATAATAATCATAGTTAACAAATTACATTAACTAGATAGGTAGTAGCTTGTGATGCAACCCTATGCTATGTGTGTGTGAGATACTACTTTTTTTCCTTTGCGTGTTAAATCCAAAAATTTCTTCTTTAGTCTTGCCTAGGTTGTAGAATAGTTGGTTAGAAAGGATCATAGGCGGTTTTTGATATTAGTCCACTTTTAGCCTAAATGAACTTCCAATTATGAATAATTTCCCTTGATCCCTATTTTGAGCCTGCATAGACTATTTTTTTGTTTCACCTTTCACCTTTCCATTTGTGTTACAATGAACCTATTTTTTCCCTTGTCCTCCTTGAACATTGTGTAACTCAACTCAAATAAATTGCCTAAGTTGAGGGTGGCTATCATAGGGGTGTGTAATGTGAAGTGGGTATGAATAATGGTAAATAAGAGAAAAGAAGGTAGGTCTAGGTGTGGTAGAAAAAGATAAAAAAGAAAAGAAAAGAAAAATTTTAAAAAGAAATAAAGAGAAGAAGAAAGAATAAAAGAAACCATACCCAACCTGAAGATGCAACATAAGAATAAAAGGGGAGAAATAAGGGTGGAATAAAAGAATCCAGTTGATAAGTGGAACCCCAAAGTAAGTGTAGTGACAAGGAGGATTAGTCACAAAAAGTATCCATATGTACCATACCATCCTCCAAGCCTATATTAAAAGCCGAGTAAAGTCCTATAGTGATCCTAACCTGATTGTCTAATAGCTAATGAAAAGAAAATAAGGGCAAGCCTATGGTATTTGATGCATATTGATTGGAACTTGTTTGTGAGTGTGAGTGTCTTGTGATCATCCCCATATTTACATACATGATCTATTTAAACGAGTGAGACTTCTTTGTTGTGAGGGTACTTGAGTTGTGCTTCTAGCTTCTTATTTGTTCGGATAGTACAATTTTTACATAAGCATAATTATTTGTTACTAATGTAATGTAATATCTTGATTCCCCTATGTCACATTATTGTGCTTCACTGATACACACAGTTGGTTTTTGAAAAGTTAAAGTAGGAGGGGGTTTTATTTTTAAGCTAAATGTGATGATTGACTATCATAGGTATCTTAGGTTTCTCTTGGTTAAGCAGCGTTGTGTCGTTTTGTTGCTTGAGGATATGCAAACATTCTAAGTTGAGGGTGTTAATGTGCTATAGATTCACAATACATTTGATAATTAAAACCAAGAAATATGAAATTCTTTAGGTGTATTTTTGGGGGATATGATGTGTTTTTGAGTTTATTTTGCAGGGAACTAGTTCTGGGAGCTAACCGGAAGAAAAAAATGAAAGCTAAAATTTCTGGTATTACTTTTGCACCTACTGGCCGTAGGTACCACCTACTAGACTTAGGTGATAGACCGTAGGTGCTATAAGACTCAAGTTCAGATAATAAGAAGATAAAAGAATTGGTATGATACCTACGGTGGGCCACCTATAGCTCGTAGGTGCCACCTATTGCCCGTAGATGGGTCCATAGGTAGCCACCAACTCAAGTTTTCCTCTTTTATTTAGGATTTGATTTCTAGGTTTTCCATATAATCTATAAATACCTTTTTAGTTTAGTTAGTTTATGCTAGAGAATTCCCTTTGGGGCTAAGTTTACACCTTCTTAATACTTACAAACGTTTATTTGACTCCAAGATTAACTTTTTATATTGGAATTCTCTTGTTCTTAGTTTATGACTGAATAATCAAGATGAATCTTTGGATTTTCTTCTTTTATTATAGTGATATTGACTCTATTATTTTGTCTATGAATTTCATGAATTGTCTCGCAACTATGAGCAGCTAATTCTCTTAGCTAGGGTTGTGGGAACCCTGCCGGATTGATGAAGTAGAAAAAGTGTCAAGTCATTCTAGATAAATATTCTTGAATGTCTTATGGTTTTCTTTGATTTAATTGCTTTATTAGTATTGTCAAATGTTAAGATCTTGTCTTTATTCATTATGAACTTGAGAAAAAGGTAGAGATTAGGAAAAAGAGATCGCAACAATGATTTAAAGTTAATTATTTAAACAAGCTAATCATCACTATCTACTTAAGATAATTATCTTTATCTAATTAATTTAAGACCAAGAGGAGATAGTTGAAGCTGCGGTCCAAGGCAAGGGTTAGTAATGCAACACTCTGAGACTGAGAGAAGATGAGTGAAATTCACCAAAGTGCATCGAGAGGCTATTGGTGATACAAAATTTGTCAAATTCTACATGTAAGATATTCAAATAGTTTGACAGTGCACAATAAATCGACTAAGAAGCCAGAGGGATCACAAGACTGGTGTTCGTCTTAGATTGGTTACAACCAAAAGCATCCCATTCTTGTTACTTTCTACTATTCTAGCAAATCTCCCATTTACCTTTTTGTACTAACCCTTGATTTCAAAATGTTTAAAAGATAGTTCCACATATTCCTTGTGGGTTCAACCCCAACCTGATTTAGGTTACTATATTTTGAGTCGATCATTTTATCTTCAATTTAAGGTGTAGATTTGGGCGATATCAAGTATATGATTACAAATTTTTTTATTGAGATTGTTGACGTTATTGGTTTGGTTTGTTGATTTCTGGTTTTCCAGTGTTTTTAGGGCAGATGCTGGTGTATGCCTAGTACTCAGTGTCAAGGAAATCCCCAATTCTATTAGATCTGATCTTTAATGTACCTTACATTAAAATTATAAGATAGAGGGAAAAAAAGCTTATAATTAACGAGCCTTATGTGATGGGGTTTATAATTACCCAACAACATTGAATCGGCAACCTCAGCATGGTGTTTAAGAAAATGTTGATCAAGTCACTGCTCGATTGGTTGCCGAACAAAATGCTTGGCTAACAGTTGCCCGATGTATAACTATGGAGGAAGGACTAGAAGGGAGAATGATGATTATCAAGCAACACTTGATAAAGATAGAACTAGAAGAAACAGAGGTCAACCACCTATTTATCAGTACTTGCTAGTTTATGTTAATCCATAAGAAGACTTAGGGTATGTTGAACCAATTGAGGCATGTACAATCATTCCTCCAGAATTACCCTATAATATGAAATAAAATATTATGAGCATCATGATCCAATTTCTGAACTTGAAGGGAGTGTTTGTTAGTTTACCTACCGATGATGCAAACATGCACCTTATGAACATTGTGGGGATTATCACTTTTTACAATCTACCTGGGGTAAGTCAAGAAGCTATATGACTAAGCTTATTCCAATTATCTTTGACACGAGAGGCGACTTTATAGTTATGATAGCTATCTTGTAGATCTATTGTCACCTGGAACGAGTTGAGGACGTAGTTCATGGATTGATTTTTCCCGCCCTCTTAGATATTGCAACTAAAATATGAGATCTATAATTTCAAATAGTTACATTTATAGGAACTATATGAAACATGGTTAAGGTTCAATAAGAAGATGAACGTTCTATATCCCAGAATCAAGAACATGAACTTGCTTGAGATA
The DNA here is from genome assembly GCF_002878395.1 of Capsicum annuum. Taxonomy (NCBI): domain Eukaryota; kingdom Viridiplantae; phylum Streptophyta; class Magnoliopsida; order Solanales; family Solanaceae; genus Capsicum; species Capsicum annuum. The sequence continues at coordinate 58,740,588 of NC_061121.1, read as the reverse complement.
TTCTATAGAACCTTGAATGCAAATACCAAGGTTGTAACTGAAATATTATAGGTGAAGCATTTATGAGTCTTCTTTAAGAGCAAGTGACAAAAATCTTATACCAAATCACCAAAGAAATCGAGATTCGAATACTCAAGAGGCAGATATTTTATTCGGTAGGTATGCAATTGGTTCTTCCGAAGAGAAGAAGGTCTTAGATTAGGCATTGGTTCAAGAGGTAGCATAACTAATGATAGAGATTGAATTACTTAATAAGCAATTTGTAGCTATTAGAGTAGAGAAGGTAAATACAATGGGTTCACTAGGTAAGGCTTCTTGACATGAAGAGTCTGATTCTAAGAAGAAAGCAAAGTATTTTGATAGAGAAATAGAGGGTTTTTGAGCCAAGGTCTAAGGGTATAATCAAGAAACTTGGAACACAAGGCAAGGTAATCAAGGTTGTAACTATAATGGAGATATGTATAGGGATAGAATTAGAGAGCGTGATGGGTATTGGAGGAGGAAAGATTATTACAAGGATAAGAGAAGCCTTTATGTTCCATAGAGGAATTGTGATTCTGAGTCTAAAAGATCAAGAATGGAAGTCATGCTTGAAAAACTTATTAAAGGTTTAGAGAGTCAAGAGAATTTCCTTAAGGAAATTAGGGTACATATTTTAGGGTTGAACCAAAAAGTAAAGTCGCATGCAACCGCGATTAAGTTGCATGAGAAATAGTTTAGACAGATGTCTACCACCTTAAATCAGTGTCAATCGGGTACTCTTCCTAGTAATACAATTTAGAATCCAAAGAATGACTGTCACTACTTAGCTATCACTACTCGGAGTGGTAAGGATACTATTAATCCACCTATCTCTGTGGTTGATGATGTGAGGAATAATTCTGTGGATGTTGAAGATGTGAATGAAACTAAAATTGAAAGGCCGGTGACTAATGGTAAGGCATCTAATAATCCAATAGTCGTAGAGGAATAAATTGAGAATGACAAAGGAAAAGGTAAGGAGGTCGCACCAGTATTGAAACCCATTCCGCGACCTCCTCCACTAATTTCTGTAAAGGGTATTCGATGTTTCATAGGTCATACAAGTTTTTATAGGCAATTGATCAAGGACTTATCAAAAATTACAAATCTATTGTGCAAGTTGTTAGAGTGAAGTTTGTGTTTGATGATGACTGTCTCAAGGATTTTGAGTTCCTAAATAAGAGGTTGATCTCAACTCCTATCATTGTGTCTCTTGATTGGAACTTACCATTTGAAGTGATTTGTGACGCCTGTGGTGTGGACCTAGGAGCAGTCCAAGGTAAATTATGAGAGAAGATACTTCATTCTTTTCATGACTTGATTTACAATTCATGATGGAATCTACTAAATCCCATTAGTAGGTCAGCCAATACCATAACCCCGAGCTAATGCAATGGGTTAATTCGATAAGGAATGCCTATCATAGTCCAAATTCAATGAACAAAATTTATAAATGAACATAGTGTTCTAAAATAGATAAGCAGACATAACAAGAATACGAATCCCACGACTTGGTAGATCCAGTACAAGAACAACTAATGTCAATAATACAATCCAAGAGACTTCGAATATAATCAATACATTTGTCTTGATACAAAAGATTGAATAACAATAATTTAGAAGGAAATGGGAGAATTAGAGCACCAAGAGCTCACCCTATTTCTAAAAGATTAAATCTACATGAACAACAATCACAGACGATAGCTAGTACTCGAATCTGCACCAAAAAGGTACAAAAGTGTAGTTTAAGTACCAAAACAATAGGTACGCAGTAGGCATCATTGGCTGACTGAACTAAATCATGATATAAAGATGATATAATGCAAGATAATCATAACTAAGTCAAGGTACAAAATTGAGCCTGAATCATCTCCATCATCACTATACATAATAAATAATCAATCCGGAATAACAGTATAACATAAGGCATCTACACATTCCAATATCGCCGTGCATAAAAAATATACAATTTGGAATAATAACGCATCAACACAACCAAGCACAAGTACAAAGTTTGCTCCTATACGTCAGCTGGTGCATAAAGTAAAGAACTCACTGAAACATCCCATACTGCTAGAGAGTACACCCAAGATAAGAATAAATTAATAAATCAACATTATCCCCAACTTCATCGTCTTTTGACCATCATTCTACAACTTACCATTGATAGGTAATTTACCAACATTAATAAGTTACCTCTACATTATAGTATACCCACAACCTTATAATACTATCATTTAACAACCTCAACATCGGTACTTACAAATCACCCTTCATTAGCTAGACATCTCTTATTAAGTAACCCATTTACTTAGTAGTCATCATGAAGGGGAGCCTTGGAGTAACTGGTAAAGTTGTTGTCATATGACTAGGAGGTCATGGGTTTAAGCCTTGGAAACAACCTCTAGCAGAAATGCAAGGTAAGGCTATGTAAAATACACTCTTATAGTGGGGCCCTTCCCTAGAACCTACGCATAGCGGGAACTTTAGGGCATCAACTGCTCTTTTTTTATTTACTATTCATCATACAACATCTAGTTAATATTTAACAACTATTCACCATATAAACTCTATTCATGGGTTATCGTCTAGTTGTTATTCACTAACTAACCAATATTTAGAAACTAGGCTATATTCATCACTATCCCATATTTTGAAAACTAAGCATCATTTAGTAACTAGTTATTGTCATCAACTTAGTCATCATTATCAACTAATCATCATTGTTACTAATTATGGATAACACTAATCATCATTATAGATTTACCATCATTATCACTAGTCATTAATACCACTATTTATCATCTTCGCTAGTGTTTGATTATACATTAGTCATTATTAGCCACTTAAACAATATCCATCACTTATCCTCATTTAATGCTAAACATCAACTATACCACTTTATAAGCATTTATCATTAATGGGCTATAATCAGCATCCATATTATCAACAACATATACCAATAAGTATATAAATAAGCATGTGATTGCCATACATATGGCTAACAAGACTCAAACCGACAGATATATACCTAAGCACATTAATATAATCATCCTCTAGCCTTGTCGGGTATAAATGCATTATTATATTCATCCTCTGTCTTTTTCGGGCATACATCATCGTAATTAATATCCTCCGACCTTGACAGGTATCAACATCATAGCAATATCCTCTGGTTTTGCCGGGTATCAACATCATCATAACATCTTTCAACCTTACTGGGTATCAACATCATCATAATATCTTCCAACATTGCCAGGTATCAACATATCATCATAATTTCCTTTGGCCTTACCGAATATAAATATATGTGCATAATTATAATTGGTGGAAACATTCATAACATAAGCAATCATATACTGAAGTTTCAGAATTTCAAGTATAATTAGCATCATAAATTCCCATAAATTAATAAGCATGAATTCTAATCACAATCCATGGCACTATTGTTCAAGCATGATTTCTATCATACATTCTTGGCATAATCAATATCATAAATAATATCATGAGCAATGACCTATTAGTAGTATACTCAATGACATAACATTAGCAAAAGATAGTCTATCAGTAACTTAAGCAATAGATAATCCATGGTATAATTCATAGCTTACTCATACCATAATCAATATCATAATTTAACGTTTAGACTCCTAGAAAGGGCTCATTCAATAATATATTTGGAAGCCCATCAATAGCTAACCAATGCATAATCAATGGCTCCTCATGAGCTTAGCCAATAACTCACACACATGGAACAATATATAAGACATTACTTCTAACATCATTCATCTTAACCAATAAGTACCAAGGATTCTTCAATATTACCTCATAAGGGCATTCTTTAAGCGTTTAGCAATGTATAAGAATTTGAAGAGAACTAAATCAAATCTTGGCTTAAGGTGGGTCAAAGGCCCACTTCTAAATCCCCAAAGTACATTTAAAGTTCATTTCTACCCCAAATTTAGGCTAAGGTATCTAAATCAACTCTAGATATATAGCAAGCTACAATTAAATCAAAGGTAGTGATTCTACTCAAGTTCTATCACTAAGTCCATTGGAACAAAAGCAACTTAATTAGAGTAAGAAACTAAGGCCAATCTTTCTCTAAGCATGAGTGATAAGGTCTTTCCCATCTAAATAGAGTAATTCTAAGCATTTTTATAATAAACATAAGACATTAAACGTAACCTATTAAGGTTCAAGTCAACAAACTAAGCATTTTACCCTATAAGTCTAATTAAGCTAAAGATTAGACTAATCTCAAGCCTTGTATATCATCAAACCAGCGCTTAAAATCTATCACAATCTAACAAGATATCACAATTATACTATGACATAGCTCAATCTAACAAGGGATAAACCTAGCCTATCACAATGCTGAAGAAAGCTCAATAAACCACTAAACCTTCACTTTTTCCTTCCAAAAGCCTCTTCAAGATGCCGCACTATAAAAATACATTCTACACTTCAATATGAGAATATAGATACCCATATTGCACTATTGTTCTTTGGGTCCAAAAATTATGCCAAAACTCCATATGGGTCCCACTCGCGAAAAATCATATTTTTGAGCCAACCCAACATGATATAAAGCATATGCAATAAAACCCTAAAAAATAGGTAAAAAACAAGCTATTTTTGGGGCTACATCAACCCCTAAAGGATTTGGGGATTTTGTAAAAAATTCAAGAAATTCAACCATGACTTTGAAGGATTCTTACCTTAAATCCAAAGATATTCACAAAAATATATGTTAATCAAGCTCCAAAGTCACCTCCAAGACCATATTTTAAATTAGTACACTTTCTTAGGGTTTTTGTCTCTCAAGAATGGCAAAAGCTCAGCCTAAGGGGTCATTTTATACCCATGCTAGGTATTCAAGTATGCCAATCATACAACTATGTGTGCAACTGTACTACCTGACTACAGGAGTAGGTATGACGATCACCATACTCCCTAGTTCATTTAGAATCTGATATTTCCAAATAAACTATGTAACTTTATTATATCGACATTTTGGATGCAATGGCAAAGTTAGATTTTCCATCCGAGCTTATTTCGACCAAATATGGGTCCCATACCTAAGTTTTTAATTTCCAACTTTCTAACCAATAGGTCGTAATGATATCGGGTTCATTGGTACCCAAAACAAAGGTCTACATAGCCTAAAATTGATATTTCAGACCTACTGGCATAGTCAGAATTTGCACCCGAGATCATTGTACTAAATCTTTTACCCGGTGGCTATTTGAAACTAATAAAGACTTCTAAACTGGGAATTGACTCTAAAAACTAAATGAACTGCCCAGTAATCAAACTGTTAGTTCCAGAAAGTCATAAATGACTTAGGATAGCTATGAAAAAGTTCTTACAACAAAAATAAGTAGAATTATTAAACATGACCAGAATGGATATTATAATTCTTTTTATTATGCCATCAAATCACTCAACCCCGCATAGAAAAATTACACAATTACTAAATAGGAAATTTTTTGTAGTGGTGTTTTCTTTTGCAAAGTTCTGAGCTAACTTGATTGCTAGTAAAGTGATTGAGCACACCGATCATGTTGCTCTTAGGTGCCTCATGGAAAAGAAAGTTTCTAAGCAAAGGTTGATCCGATGGGTACTATTTCTTCAAGAATTTGACTTTGAGGTTAAAGATCAGAAGGTCACCAAAAATCAGGTTGCTGACCATCTATCTCACCTAAAAAGTAGGCAATGCTTAATCTAGGGGATGAAATTGAGATTGATGATACTTTTCTAGATGAGCACGTCTTGTCAATATTAGAAGACTTAATCCCTTGGTTTTCTACCTTTGCTAATTATTTTAAAAATGACCTCGTCCCAAAAGACATGTTATTTTAGCAACAAAAATGATTTATGCATATGGTATGAAAGTTTTTGGGGATGATTCATACTTATTCTGGGTGTTTGCTGATGGTGTAATTTGAAGGTCTATTCTTGAAGTTGAGATGCTGAGTATTTTAAAGTCTGTCATTTGTCTACAATTAGGGTTCACCATAGAGGCACTTACACTGCCCACAAAATTATGCAATATGATTACTATTAGCAAACGATCTATAAGTATGCACATTATTATGCAAGGGCCTGTGACCAATGCCAAAGGAAGGCCAATATCTTATGGAAGCATGAGCTCTCTATGATGCCTATCCTTAATCCGAAGCTAATTGATATGTGGGGTATTAAATTTATGGGCCCGTTTATGAGTTTACATGAGATAAAGTACATCTTAGTTGTAGTCGGCTATGTGTCCAAGTGGACAAAAGCAATTGCACTTTCCAATAATAAAGGTCAGAGTGTTATGGCATTTTTAAAGAAAAATATTTTTTCTCAATTTGGGACTCCACGAGCTATCATTAGTGATGATGGGTCTCATTTTTGCAGTCGTTCGTTCAAAGCCCTTTTTTAGAAATATGGTGTGAAGCATAAGCTGGAAACACCATACAATCCTTAGACAAGTAGGCAAGTCGAGGTCTCCAATTGGGAGATAAAGTCCATTATGGAGCAGACTGTGTATGCCAATAGGACTTACTAGTCAAGAAAGTTAGATGATGCACTTTGGGCCTACCGGATAACTTATAAAATCTCCATTGACGTATCTCCTTATCAGCTTATGTATGGAAAGGCATGTCACTTGCCAACTTAACTTGAACATAAGGCACTATAAACATTAAAGAAGTTGAATTTTGAGGGGAGTGATGTCGTGCACCTGAGATTACAGAAAATAAATAAGATGCAGAGTTTTGTCTTCGTGCTTATGAAATTTCATCCTTGTATAAAGAGCAAATAAAGTTATACCATGACAAGAGAATTGAGAGAAAGGAATTCAAACTCGGTGATTTGGTTTTGTTGTATAATTAGAGACTTTGCTTGTTTCCTAAAAAGTGTAAGTCTGGGTGGTCTAGAACATTCATCATGGTAGGAGCCTTTCCACATAGTGAAATTGAGTTATAGCTAGACAGTGATATCCCATTCAAGGTGAACGAACGTAGTGTTTAGCGTTATATGGGAAGAACAGAGGAGATTAAAGTGTGAAAATGTCATCCTTGGCAAAGCCGGAGTGGACAAAAGAGTTAAGTCCTGCCCTAATATTAAATTAGGTGCTTCATAGGAGGCTTCCCATAGGATTTTTAGTGAAGTCTAAGTACCAAACATAGCCACGTCTTTCCATGACATTAAATCAAGGATTTCTTTGGATTAAACCCAAGGTTTTAGTGTTCACTTTGTATTGTTTTGTAGGATAAGGAGCATCGGGAAATAACTAGAGTATGATAAAATTGCAAACAATTCAGACATGTCCAGGTAAGTGGATTCATGAATCCTACCCACGGATCGTGAGTCCAACCTACGACTCGTGGGTTGAATCGTAGGAAACAAAAAGTTCCAGTGGGTCTTTAAACTCAACTCATGACTCCTACCCACGATTATTGAGTACAACCCAGTAATCACGAGTTGGCTCATAGAAATATAAAAGCAAGATTGGTCGTTGATCTCTACTCACAACCACAACCCACCATTAGTGAGTTCAACCTACTAATCGTGAGTTGAGTCATAAGTCACCACTGGGCCCAATTTTAATTTTAAATCACTAGGTCTATATACCCTACCCGAATCAACCATTTCCTTGAACTAAAACCCTAAACCCAATCTGTTTTTCAAAATTCATAACTCCTACTCAAATTCAAACTAACATTCTTGTGCATTCCAAGTCCCTAAAATCATGGAAACTAACTTGTTCTTTCTGCTTCTCAGATTTTTCTCTCAAGGTAAGGTCTCTCATGGTTAAAATTTGTTTATAAGTTAATGTTGATTGTGGAAACTTGTGATCATACTAATAGAGGAATTGAATTTATTAGATAAAAAATAACTTGAATAAATGCTATACTATGCATTCATGAATTGAAATATTAGAATAAGCATCTAAGTAGGCCTAGGTTCAAACCTACAAACCTAACCTATGACTAGTGAGTCATCGTTGGTTGTATTTGTAGGAATCAAACTTGAAACCTTGAACATCAGAGGCTTTATCTGATACTATGAATGCAAGTCACAATTAGTGACTTGAACCTATGAACCATAGGTTGAACTAGTGGGTTGATTTCTCGACTCACTAGTCCAACCTATGAGTTATGACCTATAGTCATGGGTTGTGACCATTTAATGTGATTTAAGTACTAATAATTCTCCTTACAGGTACTATAGCAACATGAGAAACACCAAAGAAGGGCGTGTAGTCTGGATTGAGAGATAATTTTCCCAAGTGGAGTAGATTTGTAGAGGAGTGATCCATTGATAGTAAGTCACTGGTTTAATGCCAGACCTGGCACAAGACTTAGAGAGATACAGTAGTTAGGGCTGCTATCTAGTTAGGTTCTTAGCTTGCACCACCACTGGCATCTAGTCCAGGACATAGGTCCCACCTACTTTTGTGCCCCGGTCTAGACCCCTGATCAAGGTTGCATGGAGTTCACCACCATACTCTCTTGTCCATCCTAGTATGATTAGGGAGAAGACGAGACTGAGAGACAAATGTGCCCTCATATAATAAGGGTCTAGAGACTTTATAGGGTACTGAGGTTGCCTTTGCATCAGTTCCAATAGTAGATATATTGGAGTGCATGCACACCCCGACTATACTAGTGACTTATCCCATTCATAGATAGTGTGTGGAGGATATGCATCATATTTATGATAAATATATAGAGATTACTATGTAGGTTCAACCTCAATACAGTATAGTTGGGGAGCCCCACACTGGGCTTTAAGTATTGGCAGAGATTCTAGACTTGAAGACTACTTTGATATATATAGACTTGGATAGATGGATAAGACTTTAGGATCTTATATCCCCGAGGTGGTATGAGATTCTTACACTTGCTATTCCATTTCCATTGACTTGATCACACCAGTAGGGACAAGTGATTATGACCAGCTTTTTCTAGAACATACACTTGTTTGGGATGTTAGATTTGACTTCTTTAAGGAGAGTATTAGTAGATTTCTATTTGGGATGGAAATTGTGGGTTCCACAACTACAGTTGACTTTGACTATAGGTTAAAGAAATTGAAGAGTAGGAAGACAATGTGAGAGCATGATCAGAGGGAGTAGAGGAAAGGGGTAGCTTAAAAAATTGCTGAGCTTGGTGTTAATGCCATTTGGGTTGAGGGAATGACAGAGATTAAGAGGTTTTCTCTGTGCTTCATAGTTAAGTTTTGGTAGTACATAGTGAGTCATAGGTTGATTCCCACATATATGGATAATGCCATCATATGGGATCAGGCAGTATTTATTGCCACCATCATAGATGGATACGACATAGATTTTACCTAATGGATCTGTAATTAGATTAACGACAGATATTTTTTTGAGCACACTAGTATTACTTAACTTGATCCAAAGACTATGTCATACCGTAGAAGTACCGCTATTACTATAGATTGATCATCAGGTTGAGGATACCTGCATGGTTGATATAGGGTTTATTTATGATGACTCTAATCGAGTTGCACTGAAGAAGTCACAACCTTCTACCTCTTTACGAGTGACCCACTTTGAGGGGTTCTTAGAGTCGGCTGAGCAGGTTGATAGGTGGATAGTAGGTCATGATTTTGACATAGGCATCCAATGGGTAAATACTTTAGCTACTGCAAGTAGTGAGGGGGCTACGGGCACTTCAACTCCAGCTTTAACTCCTACAGTAACATTTGCCCATTGGTTTTAGACATGGTGGTGGTTTTGTAAGAGTTTTTATAGTAGTTAGAGGATAGTTAGCAGGCATTAGTAGAGCATAATACACACACCAACACCCAGTTGGCCAAATTATTTTGTCAGATTCAGCCTTCGGTGCAAACTACTTTAGAGGCCTAAGAGGAACGAGTGGAGTCAAGATTAATGGCCGTTATAAAGTAATTTACGAGATAGATGCATGTACGGATCAATATTTTTGAGATCCAAATAGGAGAGCAACTCTATGAGGCTCAAATACTTAACTTATTGAGCTTATGCGAGAAGGTAGAAATATTGAGATCATAGGTTCATAATTTACCTAAGAGCCACACTTCTACACTCACACCAATTATATATTTCATTACATAGTTGCTACCTTCACCATCACCACTCATATTTAATTTATTTGGTGATGAGGATGAGGCCTATATAATTAGGGCAAAGAGAGGATGAGAGAATTTTGAGAAGAGTGATAGCTGAAATAAGTTTACATGGGACTGGAAGAGGGTTACCATGGAGTAATTTATCTAACTACATATTGACGAGAGTGAGCATGCCTAGTGCGAGTTGGGTGTCTTCTTTACACGATCACTACCACTACCAATTGGCAATATGATTGAGATGCCTCTTGATACCCCAACTAGGGGCAAGCCAACATTTGACGCATAGTGTAATACCCCATATTTTTTTCCACTAGAATCCTTATGTTTTTTCACTCACTACCCAGACTATGACTCTCCTTATAAGTTGTAAGGAGTCATTATGGTTTGTAGAATTCTAAATCATAGCCCGACCAGTGTGCTTGGATAAGTTGCTATGTTGGTCACGATTGGAACCCAGTGAGTTGTCAAGACTCATTATGAGTCATATCATTTTTCTCATAGTCTTACTAGTAAAGGTGGCCAATATTTCTTTCTTGTCTACAATTTGACGTCACAAGTTATAAAGTATGAATACAATTCATTGGCATGACTCATAGTCTGACCAATGTTGGTGTCCAGGGATGTTTCCCAACTTATGACTAAATATCATGTGTCATAGAGTGACCCTATGAGTCATAAGGTTACCCATAACGGCTGAGTGATAGTCTTTATGAATCATAAGGTTACCCATAAATCAATATAACTTCTCAAACTCTCTCAAATCCCTAATGTCAAGAACACTTAGGGTTTCCAAGAAGTTGGTCAATTATGGCTCTCAAGGGTGACTTCTACATAGTTGTGATACTTTCAGGCATGTTACTCTTCCCCAAGTTTTATTTTATCAAAATATAATATTTATAATAGTACCCATATGATATAATTAATGATTTTAAATATAGATTGAGGGTTATTGAACATTATTGAATTAATTGCTTCTCCCATGGCTTTTATGAATCACGTATGGTTTGAAATGATGATTTTGAACATATCGGGTGCATGGGCATGGTGAATAAACTAGGGGTCATGGTTTTCCCCAATTTCATAAATATGGATAATTAAATTGATATAACCCTAATCCAATCTTGTGAAATTTTCTTTGAATATGAGTATAGATACATTGAAATATTTTTGGAACCATTTCATGATATAAAGAGATTTTTGAAACATAATAGTTTGATTTAATAAACAAAGGGGTTTGGTGTTCCCTCAACCTTTATTAATGAACAAAGGGAGTTATTTTTCTCTAAGTGAATGGAATTGTACTAGCTTAATGATGTTACCTTGCAAGTATAGTTGGTATGATAATACCAATAGTGTATGCCTTAAGGAATATTGTGGTTTAACTATTGGGAACGTGTTAAAAATGTTTTAATTGGGCTTAAAGATGGTTATGTAGTTGGTAATGAAAGGTAAGATCTCGAGGGACCAAAACTAGAAATCATGTTTGCCAGCGTGGAAGTCAAAATGATCGGGTAGTTCCAGTCTCCCTTATTAAATGATTGGGTGGTTTGAGTACCCTATGTTAAATGACTTTATGCTTAAGTCATCCTTGATTCATGACTGGGAGGTGCAAGTCCCCCTGGTATGTATGTACATATGATTATTTCTTTAGTTTATGTGGCTATACAAATTGGGGCCCTTTCAGTGGGGAAAGTTGAGCCTATATAGACTATTGGTTCCTTTTTATGATGGTTGAGCTACATAGTCTAGGATAATATTTTAAAGTTCATGCTTAGACTTGTTTCTTACCCCAACAGTTTATATTTATGTATATGTATATGCATAGGATTTTGTGCATTGGATTTGGATGATTTTAAACTATTAATTATAGCATTATTTTATCCCTCCCCTAAGTTACATACCAGGCTCAACTTGTTAATCAGCTCTGGACGTTGTAACCCCATACGATGCAAGAACCAGAGACACTTTTACTTTTCCTGCATAATGATGGGAATTTTAGATTGTCAGCAGTTATCTTGAAGTAGTGAGCCCCCTTCTTCTAAAAGGCCATTGCTTTTTGCTTTATCTTTTATCATAGACTTTTCTTGGATTATTTTGGCTATCATTGGGGGCATGTCCTGACGTTGGTTTTATTTGGTTTTATCATAGAGGCTTTGTGGATTACTGTGAACTAGGTATTGGCTATTAACATATCTTAGACTTCTTAGGCCTATATTTATCTATGTTTTTATATGTTTGGGATTCATCTATTCTATATGACTAGGCAAAAGGGGTGGTCTCCATTCTGCGGTGGACTTGGGATTACCATCATGGCTGGGCCCTTGTTCTAGTCATGACAAATTTAGTATCAAAGTCTAGGTTCATGTTCAATTGGGTGTCCATAAAGCTGTTTTAAGTAGAATTCATTATATGGGTATGTAGCATGCTACACTTATAAGGGAAATGCTATAAAACATTTAGGAATGTTTCTCTTTCTTATTATTCAATATTAGGATATAGTGTCTAAGGCGTTGAATATCTTCTAATTTTCATTTATTTACATTTCAGATCATGCCTCCCAGAAGATTTGATAGTCGTGGAAACTCCTCTGTCCCACTTAAGGACAATATGGATAGTACTCATCCTGCTTATAAGGTACAAACCTAGTCCAGAGGTCCAGCTCCTAATTGCTTTTATGGAGTTCCACCGATTCCCTCTAGCGCTCCTTGGACACCTTAGGGGGTATATCCAATGTTGAGTTTTTCCAGTCAATCTATTTTCTTACTCAGTTGGTGGTCTCTCAGACTGTACGTGTTACTTCTATATCTCCATTTTCTAAGGTCATTAGAGTTGACCAGTTTATGAGATTGAGCCCTCCAACTTTTAGTGGTTTAGAGTTTGAGAAGGATTCTCAAAATTTTATTGATGAGATGGAAAAGATCTTCAGAGTCTGTATACCAGCTGAAGGATGTGGCATATATAAGTGATATGAGGAGTGAGAGTAGATTAGGGGAGGTGATGCTGAGCCAGCTATGTAAGATGACTTTTTTAGTGCTTTTTTGTATTGCTTCTTTCCTTAGTTGTTGAGGAAGGCAAAGCTTGAGGAGTTTGTGAATTTAAAAAAGGGTAGAATGATTGTGAAAAAGAATTCCTTAAAATTTCATCAGTTATCTCATTATTCTCTAGAGTTAGTATTATCTATGAGGGTGGGAATGAGAAAGCTTTCTTTGGGCTTGTACTGTGATTTGGTTATAGAGTGCAAGGCCGCCTTATTGAATAAGGATATGGATATCTCTAGACTCATGGTGTATATGCAATAGGTTGAGGAGGAAAAGACGATGCAAGCTGAGATAAGGGAAGGTAAAGTAAGAGATCTAGGTATTCTGAATAGGGAGGAGGTCATCAATATAGTAGTAGGGATAGTAGGGAAGGTTCTATGAAAAAGTGAGAAATTTTGATTCTTATTTAATGGTTTGATCTCCATATCTTATACCATCCGATGATCATTTCTTCCAGATTGAGAATGGATATAAGGCACAAGGTGCCCAGTCACAGGCTAGTAAAGCTTAGTCGGCTCTATCTTATCCTCTTTCTTATTTTTGTGGCCAGAGCCAATAAGGAGTATATAATGAGAGAAGAAAAAAGTGCTTTAAGTTTGGCCAGGTTGGTCACATGTAATGGGATTATCCTTCAAGGGTTTATTCTAGAGCTAATAAGGTCCCTATTGCTACTTCTTCAGCTCCTACACCAAAGGGTGTTATTTCTGGATCTAGCACTGGTTGAAATTGTCTTTATACTCTTGCCACCCATCAGGAATAGGAGGCTTCTCCTGATGTTGTCATTAGTACGTTAATGCTTTTCTCTCAAGATATGTATTGGCTGTTTGATTCAGGGTCTAATCTTTCTTATGTGACCCCTAATGTGGCTAATCATTTTGGTTTTGATCCTGAGTGTATTTTAGACCCCTTCTCTATGTCTACCGATGGGTGATTCTGTGGTTTCTAGAAGAGTTTATAGGGGTTGTGTGGTATCTATTTTTTATAGAGACACCTTGGTAGACTTGATAAAGTTGGATATAGGGTATTTTGATGTAATCTTGGGGATAGATTGGCTCCATTCGTGCTATGCCTCTCTAGATTGTCAAAACCTTAAGGTTTTTTTCAAAATTTCTAATGAGCTAGTTATAGAATTGGAAAGGAGTTCCCTAGTGCCTAAAGGATGTTTCCTTTCTTATTTTAGTGCCTGAAAGATAATTTATAAGAGGTGTTTTTATCAGTTGCTCCAGGTTATATATTCTAATTTAGAGGGTCCTTCGTTGCAATCTGTTCCTGTGGTTAATGAATAACCTGGGGCATTTCTTGATCTTTCTCCTAATAGGGAAATTAATTTTGGGATTGACCTTCTTCTAGATACCCATCCTATCTCTGTTCCTCCTTATAGAATGGCTCCAGCTAAGATGAAAGAACATAAGGAGCAGTTGAAAGATCTTTATCACAAAGGTTTTATTTTATCTAGTATTTCCCTGTAGGGTGCTCTTACTCTTTTCATGCATAAGAAGGATGGTTCCCTTTAGATGTGTATAGATTACCACCAGTTAAATAAGGTGACAATGTAAAATAAGTACCCTCTCCCTAGGATTGATGATCTGTTTGACCAACTTCAGGGTGCTAAGTACTTTTCTAAGATTTACCTTTAGTCAAGATATTATCAGTTGAAGATTCGGGAGGTGGATATCCCTAAGACTACTTTCAAAACCCGATATCTTTATTTTGAGTTTTTGGTAATGTCCTTTGGTTTGACTAATGCCCCAATGACATTTATGGATCCTATAAACTGATGATTTTGTTAGTTTCTTAACTTGTTTGTCATTGTGTTCATTAATGATATTCTGGTATATTCTAAGAGTGAGGAGGAACATGCCAATTGCCTCCGTATAGTGTTGCATACCCTTAACGATCATTGTTTGTATGCTAAATTTTCAAAGTGTGAGTTTTGGTTGAATGCTATTACTTTTCTATGTTATGTTATTTATAGTGAGGGAATCAGAGTGGATTCACAAAAGGTTGTGGTGGTTAAGAAGTGTCCTAGAACCATGACTCCAACCGATATTCGTAGATTATTGGGTTTAGCTAGGTATTATAGAAGGTTTGTGGAGAGTTTTTATTTGATTGCTGCCCCATTGACTAAGTTGTCTTAGAAGAAGGTGAAGTTCTCATAGTTCGATGCTTGTAAGGGTAGTTTTGAGAGGTTAAAGGATAAGTCAACTTTGTCTCTAATATTGACCTTACTCGAGGGTACTAATGGCTTTATTGTTTATTGTGATGTGTCCCATATGGGACTTGGTTGTGTTTTGATGAAACATGGCATGGTGGTGATGTATGCTTCTATATAGCTTAAGGTGCATGAGAAGAATTATTCGACTCATGATTTGAAGTTGTTGGCCATGGTTTTTTCTTTGAAGATTTGGCGCCTTTACTTGTATGGAGTTCATGTTAACATATATTTACACCATAAGAGCTTGCAGTATATGTCACCTAGAAGGAGTTGAATCTCAAGCAAATGAGGTGGCTTGGCTTGCTTAAGGACTATGACATGAGTCTTCACTATTACCCAAGTAAAGATAATATGGTTGTTGATGGTCTTAGTAGGTTATCCATGGGGAGCTTATCTCGTATTAAGGAGAAAAAGTGAGGTTTCGTGAAGGATATTCTCTGATTAGATAATCTCGGGGTTTTTCTTTTGGACTTGAGGATGAAGGTGTGATTTTTCAAGAGGTGTGAAATTATCTCTTGATGCTGAGGTAATGAATAAGTAGGTATTGGATCCTACCTTGATGCATATTAAGGATGATGTGGGCCAGTATAAAGTCATGGCTTTCGAGATTAGTGGTGATAGTATCTTGAGGTACCAAGGCAGAATATGTGCTCTCGATGTTGATGAGTTGTAAGAGAAAATTTTGGTTGAGTCCTATGAGTCATGGTATAAGGTGTATCCTGGTTTGATGAAGATGTACCATGACTTGAAGGAGATTTATTAATGAAATAACATGAAAATAGATGTGGCATATTTCATGGCTAAGTTTGTGGTTTGCTAGTAAGTGAAGGTTAAGCATTAGAGGCCTGGTGGATTATCTTAAGAGATTAACCTACCTGTATGAAAAGGAGAAGTGATTAATATGGATTTTGTTGTAAGTCGTCCACGGTCTTGTATTCAGTTTGATTTGATTTGGGTTATCATGGATAGGATAACTAAGTCTATTCACTTCATTCCTATGAGGACTAACTTTTTCATAGAGAATTATGAAAAGTTATTCATTTAGGAGATCATCAAGTTGCAAGGTGCTCCAGTTTTCATTATATCTGATCGAGGTACATAGTTCTCGTCGTATTTTTGGCATTCCTTTTAGAGAGGTTTGGGAACTAAGGCAAACCTTAACACCACTTTTCACTCTTAGACAGATGGGAAAACAGAAAGGTCCATTTTGACTTTTGAGGATATGCTAAGGTCATGTGTGATCAATTTTGGTAGTTGGGTTGCACATTTGCCTCTTGTAGAGTTTGCAAATAACAATAGTTATTATTAAAGATTCAAATGGCTCCATTTGAAACTTTGGATGGTAGTAGATATCATTCTCCTATTGGGTGGTTCAAAGTCAGTGATGCTGGATTTTTTGGTCCTTATTTGGTTTATTAGGTTATGGAAAAGGTGAAGGTAATAAGGGAAAAGCTTAAGATAACCCAAAGTATCAAAAGTCCTATGTAGATATGAGGCAAAGAGAGTTGGATTTTGATGTTAGCGTTTGGGTATTCCAGAGAGTGTCTCCCATGAAGAGAGTGATGTATTTTTGGAAGAAGGGGAAGCTTAGTCCCTATTACATTAGACCGTACTTGATTTTTTGGAGAGTGGGAAACATTTCGTATGAGTTGGAATTGCCTTCTATTTTGGGTTCTATTCATTCAAACTTTCATGTTTCGATGTTGACGAAGTGCGTGGATAATCCTTCCTTAGTTGTCCCATTAAAGAGTGTTGGCTTTTCAGATTCTTCTTATGAAGATGTCCCGATTGAGATTTTGGATTGGCAAGTCCACCGGTTGCGGACCAAGGATGTGGCTTCGGTGAAGGTTTTATAGAGGAATTATATGGTTGAAGAAGCCACTTAGGAATTTGAAGAGGACATAAAGTCCAAGTATGCATTCCTATTTTCTATTTGGGATAATCTAGCTTAAGGTATGTGTTTCCTTTATAACTTTTTTTCTGTCTCTGTTAAAGTTAAGTGTTTGTATGTGCCGTGTTAAATCGTGCAAATGTAACACCCTAGATTTTTTGCAGCTTTAATCCTTGAGTTTCTACACTCAGTGCCTAGACTATGACTCTCCCTATGAGTTGTACAGAGTCATTATATGTCATAGAACACTAAATCGTAGCCCAAATAGTGTATTTGGCTAAGTTGATGTGTTGGTCACGATTAGAACCCAATGAGTCATCAAGATTCATTACAAGTCGTATAGTGGCTCTCCTAACCTAACTAGTAAATGTAGACAATATTTCTATCTTGTCTACGATTTGACCTCACAAGTCATAAGGTCTGAATATGAGTCGAAGGGCAAGACTTGTAGTCAGACTAGTGTTGGTGACCAGGGATGCTGTCTAGATTACGACTAAATATCACGATTCATTGAGTGACCCTACAAATCATAAGGTCACTTATAACGACTGGGCGGTAGTTTTTCAGTCATTTTATTAGGGGCACTTTGGACGTTACTCTTCTTCCCTAATCATCAGCCATGAATTAAAACCCCTTTAGGGCTTCATTATCACTCCAAAGAAAATCAAAATAACTTCTCAAAGTCTCTCAAATCTCCAAGGTTAAGAACACTTAGGGTTTCCAAGGAGTTGGTCAATTAGGGATCTTAAGGGTGCTTTCTCTGTATAGTTGTGATACGTTCAGGCATGTTAATATTCCCCTAGTCTTATTTTATCAAAAGCATGTGTTTGTAATTATACCCATGTGATTTAATTGCTGAGTTTAAATATGGGTTAAGGGTTATTAAGCATTATTGAATTAATTGCTTCTCCTTTGGCTTTTATGAATCATGTATGGTTTGACTTGGTGGTTTTGAACATGTAGGGTGCATAGGCATGGTGAATAAACTAAAGGGTCATGGTTTCCCCCAATTTCGTCAGTGTGAATAATTGAATTGGTATAACCCCAACCCAATCTTGTGAAATTGGCTTTGAATATGAGTATAATTACATTGAACTATTTTGGAACTATTGCATGATATAAAGAGGTTTTGGAAACATAATTGTTTGATTTAATGAACAAAGCGGGTCGGTTCCCCCCACCTTTTATTAATGAACAAAGGGAGTTATTTTTCTTCAAGTGAATATAATTGTACTGGAATGATGATGCTTCCTTGCAAGTGTAGTTGGTATAACGATACCTATAGTGTATGTCTTAAGTAATATTATGGTTTATTTAATGGAAATGAGTGGAAAATATTTTAACTAGGCTAAATAAGGTTTTGTAACTGAGCCCTGAAAATGGAGGTCTCGAAGGACAAATACCAGAAACCGCATTTACCAGTGTAGGCAGTTGAAATGACTGGGTGATTTGAGTCTCCCATGTTAAATAACTGGACTTTTAAGTCATTCCTGATTTATTAATGAGAGGTTTGAGTCCCCCATGGTATATATGTAAATATGATTATTTCTTTGGTTTGTGCGGCTACACGCACTGGGCCCTTTCAGTGAGGAGAGCTGATCCCATATAGCCCATGGGTGCCTTTTTGTGACGATTTAGCTACCCTGTTCAGGCTAATGTTTTAAATTCATGCTAAGCCTTGTTCTTTACCCCGACATCATATATTTATTTATATATTTATGCATATGATTCTGTGCATTATCTTTGGATGATTTTAAACTATTGATAATTGCATTATTTTATCCCTTCCCTGAGTTACATGCTAGCGCTCAACCAGCTAACCATCTTTGGATGCTGTATCCCCATAAGAGTAGGAACTAGAGACATTTTTACTTTTCCTACACAGTGATATGATTTCTGGACTGTCAGCAGTTAGTTTGAAGTGGTGAGCCTCCTTCTTCCAAAAGCCATTGCTTCTTGGTTTATCTTTTATCATAGACTTTTCTTAGACTTATTTTTTTCTATCGTCGAGGGCATGCCCTAACATTGGTTTCATTCAATTTTTTCAAAGAGGCTTTGTGGATTACTGTGGACTGGGTATTGGTTATTGATGTTTATTAAACTTCTTGAGCCTATCTTTATCTATCTTTTCTATGTTCAGGATTCAACCATTGTTAGAGTATTGTGTTTTGTGTCACTAGGCAAAGAGGGTTGTCTTTAATCCAATGTGGACTTGGAATGCCCTTCATGGACATGACCTGGTTTGGGTTATGACACATATAGTGTCTCAGGTTGTCCCAAAACCCGTATATTTTTTATCTTATTAGTATGTTGATGAGTGGTAAATTTACCACTCATTTACATCCAAATTTGTGCACACTACTATCATTAAATTGTGTAAATAAGGTAAATTTTCCATTTGAATGCACTAATTCCCTTGGTATGCAGGTTCATAGGAAAATGAAAGAAAATAAGTGAAGTGAACTGAAAAGAGAACAAAATGGGAAAAGTTAGTGCAAAAGCTGGAAAATCTAGGACAGGAGCTGACCCTCAATTACTACCAGGATTGCGGTTTGAGGGTCATCACCATGACAAGTCAGAAATAGTCAAAGTGGAGATCGCAATGGGCTTACTACGATTGTGGGACCAATGATCGTGATCAACTATTGGCGATCAGGATGGAGCAAAAAATAGCCTAGGGGCAGATTCATAATTTCTCACAGCTGGTTCCAATTCTAAATAGGGCAAAACCCTTCCACTTTGGAGGATTTTCCAACTAATTTTGAAGAATAGATAGAGAAAAATTTCCAATTTGTGTGAGAAGAAAAATTGTGTTAAATATTCCAAAAGATATTTTTAGTTGTAACTGGAGTTTGGAATTTTTAGATTATCTTGCTTTGTTTTCAATCGAGGAAATGGATGTCAATTTGGGTAATTGCCTTTTTTCTATTTTCAAGAGTAGATAAAAATTCAACTTGGGGTTATGTTTGAATTGGATGCAATTGTGTGTAGGTTTTAATTGTTAGTTTAAATTCTTAGTTGATTTTGTTGGGTTTCACAAATAGTTGATTGCTAAATTGGAATTTTTGGGTGTGACAATTCCCAAGCGTACACGTAAGTGTATGTGGTCCACCAAGTAATATAGTGGCCATCAAGAAAGCCAAATATCGATCCCACAGAGACTTGTGTTGACAACTATCCAATTCTAGTTTAACAATTAAGATAAAGTAACCAAGAAGAGTGTTGAATAATTGTAAACTAAAAATAAAGTAAACAGTGTGTAAAAATTAAAGGTCTTGAGACAATAAATAGGAGAAAGTCCAGGGTTAAAGCACTTCGAACAATCATACTACGTTATTGGACTTCATTCGTTAATTCACTTATCTTGGTTTTTGATTCGTAGGGTTAATTGCATGATCATGGTCTCTCGACCTCTAACCATTTACCTAACTTAGACATTACAACTACATAGTTGAGAGGGGATGTAATAATCCAATTAAGTTCCTTTAGCTATCATCCTTCGTGTGAATCAAGTAAGGCATCTAAGTACATCCCTGTCCTAAATTCTAATTTGAATTCCTTATGTTATAAAAGAAAATACAAACCATACTTTATTTATTCCCATGTTCTATCTCCCTATTTCCTCTTCCGAGATCACAAGGTTGACAATGAATATATTATAAGGGTATCTAATCCTTAAAATAATTAAAACAAAAATAAACAAACAACCAATAATGACAAGCAAATTAAACGAACTTAATCCAAAATAATAGTACTTAGGTTCTTGGCTTTAACCCCGGGAAGAGGATTTTTAGCCAATAATATTCATAATCACGATCCAAATTATTGAATACATGTTATGAATAATTAAAAGCTAAATAAAGAATAAAAATTACTAAATTACATGCAGTAGCTCCCACAATGCTCCAAAGACGTCCAAACCGACTCAAGAATTGTCCCAAAAGATTCCAAGATATCCCTTTAAAGTGGGTAATGTGTGGGTATACATATTAAAATAATCCTAATCCCTATAGGATTAAGGTATGTGATGAAAAATGATTCCCACCAAGATTCCCACATACCCAATCACGTGCAGCATCACAATATATTCTATTTGTTGTATATGCCAAACCATGTATATGTGGAAGTTAACCAAAATTGAAGCGATGAAGTATAGCATGCATCGCATGCAGTAGTGCACAGAAATGGAAAATTCTATGTATGCTCATCATGCTCTTCAACTTCAATTGAATCTTTAATTTTCTAAGGCAGTGGAGCGCTAATCTGTAGCATGCGTCGCACGCTCATCATGTGCACACACTGGAAGTTGCGTCCAAAATTTTGGTTAAGTCTTTATCATCCCATCTTTCTACCCTTGTATCGTGGTGTATTTTCCATGGGTTTCCAGACTTTATACCATATTTAATTCACCATATTCAGCTAACAAAGCTTCCTACATAATCACACATCACTTACTAGAGATCATAAGAACACAATATTCTTAATGACGAATCAAAACAAGAGCTAAGATTAGTCTAATTCGCAATGATCTTTATTTATTGTTCCGACTTAAGACTTGTCTCACCTGAACTTTCCACATCACAAAAAAGTTTTTCCACATATAATTACACTATTAAAACCATTTGGAACCCTTTAAACACAATAGAAATCCAATGAAACCAACTAGACACACACCCAGCTCAAGCTAGTAAAACTAGTTTTCTTGGTTGAATTCTAAATGAATCAATTAAGAACAAACTTTTTTAGAAATACTTGAACCATTGTAATCATGCACTTGGACACTTTTTTTCTCATTTATATAGTATTAACACATAAAACACATGAATTCTCCTCAAAATAAGGCTAAATAAGCTAGAATAGTAACACTGTAGTGCATAAATACACCTAACATCAGGGTGAAAGCCCTAATTTCCCCAAATTGTATATCATCCTTGAAAGAGGGATGTTAGTGGCTAGTATTTGTGGACAATAAATTAGATGTTAGCCTATTCCCTTTCATTATCTTAGACATAAGTATGGATGGTGAATGTGCTACATCTTTGGCATCTTCCTAGAAATAGGGATGCCTAATTGAGGTTTTGGGTTGATTTATTTGCTACATCCATGAGGTATTCATAATAATATTTGGGCGATATATTTGGTTTTTACTTGAAGGGCATACACTAAAATCCCTAACCTAGACTACCCATATAATCATTAACTAGATTTTTCATTTGATTATCATGTACCCATGCACTATTTGCCCATAGGAAAACATAATCCCAAGACCATTCTCCTATTTGAATCTTCTCTATAATTGTTGTTCTAGCTTGGTAGTTCAATTATTTTCATTTAAGCAATCTTTGAAACCATATCCCACAATTTTGATTTATGTTTTACATTACATTTACATTGCGGGTATACAGTTCAAAACTTACAACACTCAAAGGATTCAAATACTAGTTACACTTCTTATAGATTCAACCTCAACTCAAGTTGGGTTGTTGTATTTGACAATGATTGTCCTACACCAAAACAATGGTATAGTTGTGCGTGATCATATGCACCATAGATAATGCATCAACTTATAGTTAGAGTGGGGTATACCAACCACCCAGGGTTTTTGTTACTATGTCTTTTTTCCCCAGGGTGTGCTATCATAGTAGAGACAACATATTTAGGTTAATGTATTGTATTCGTGATATGCGTTGTGTTTTTTTTGACTGGAAGAAAAATGTGGAACCTTAGTGCTATCAAATTATTATGTTTTTATGTATCTGAGAATAATTAGTACCCCTCCTAAAATTTTGGTGTACTATTTTTTGAAAAGATATGTTGTGACCATTGTTGAATAATGTTATAGCTTTAGTGTTAGGGACAAAATAATCATAGCTAAGCATTGCATGAACTAAATAGGTAGTATTTTATAATATAACCTTGAACTATGTGTGTCTGAGGTGGTCCTTAGTTTGCTTTGTATGTGTAGTTTAGAATATGCCCAGTTAATCTTGCCAAGGTTATACAATAGTTGGTTAGGAAATGTTCATAGGCCATATTTGAAAAACTAGAATCTTAGCCTAAAGTACCAACCAAATGAGAATAAATATCCATTGATCCCTAATTTGAGCCTAAAGTAACCTATTTTCTTGTTTATATTTTCACCCTTCCATTTTAATTACAATTAACCATTTTTTGGCCCTAGTCCCTCCTTGGACATTCTACACCTTAAATCAAGTAATTCACCTAACTTGAGGGTGGCTATCATAGGGTTGAGTAATGAAAGATAGGTATGAAGAAGATATTGAAAAGAAAGAAAATATAGGGATGGGTATGGTAGAAAGTGTGAAAAAGAAAAAAAGAGAGAGAAAAATAAAAAAATCAAAGAAAAAAAATAATAAATGCAAAGAATAAAGAAAACCATGCCCAATTTGAATAGTAATGTAGGAGAAAAAAGGGGAATAAAAGAAGCATGATTAAGTAGTTGAAACATCCTGGGTTTTGACACTTGAAAATTTTTCTAGAAATCTATTCTTCGGGATCAATACGACTCATAGGTATGAGAAATATGCTGGGATACGAGTGGTATGGACTTGTCGTATGCTAACAAGTATTTATTAATGGGTTGGTTATGGTTACTGGAATGGTTGTGATAAAGGGGTACAAGTCGTAGGGATTGGTATGAGTCATATCAGAGACTCATATGGTGAGCAGTGTTTGATCCTCCTGGTATTTCATTCTGCTAGGGATACAGGCAATTGTTATGGATCATATGATATGGTTACGACTTGGATGGATGAGTCATATATTGGATAATGTTTGATTCATGGGTTGAGGCTTGGATACGAGTGGTGGATACCGATCGTATAGGAGGGTACGACTCGTATGGGTCAGTCGTTCCCTGTGATGGGTTCTTAAGGGATTTAAGTAAGGGTATTCTGGATATTTCTCTACTTACTCTAATTAGGTCCCATGACTTCTAGTACACTTAGGAGGTTATTTACCCAATTATTCTATTCATTAACAATTAAAAACTATTCCTAAACATCCATTAATTAACTCAAGAGCTTATGCAGCAAGAAGCAAGGGTTTCAACTAAGGGACTACATTGAGGCTTACTTTGGTGATTCTCTTCCATCAATTCTTTAGTGTAAGTCATGATTCTCTTCCCTCATTGTAATTTCAACTAAAGGCATGGTTTATATGATTGATTTCATGGTTTTACTATTTCATGATTATTGTTTTCAACTATTATTGGGGATTTTTTATATTGAATGCTTGGTTATGGTTTCTTATGGTTTTAATTATGCCTTTATATGAATTAATGGTGGTTTTACAATTGTATTTTATGGTAATGGTTTAATGGTCTTTGGAATTGGTTTTGGTTATATTATACCCCAAGGTGTTTGATAAAATGCTTATAAAGATATCCTCATTGCATTGACTTCTTTTAATGGAACTTTTGCATCTTTTAAACTGGACAAAGGATTTATGCATAGTTTAAATGGTTTGGAAAGGCTAAAGATGAAATAGTTATTCTTGTAGAGAATATGGAAGTTTCCCAAGTGGATTTAATACGGTACTTGGAAGGGCACCTAAGGTCCCCTTAACCTAAACGGTTTGGCTATGGATATTACTTACAACTAAAGGGTGGTATGATAATATCACTAGTATTGGCCTTGGTTAATAAATGGTAAATGGATTTTTTGGACATGGTTTTAATTGGGCATTAATGGTTGGGTATATTGCTAAGCCGTAAAAGGGGTGGTCCCCGATGGACCAAAATCAGAAATTATATTTATCGATATGAGGGGTCTTAATAACTATGTACATGTGTCACATTTTATATTGGGGGATGTACTAGTAATCCCATGGAATATTCACTGGTAGTGCATCTATACAAACTAGTGCCCTTTCAGTAGGGGGAGCTGAACCCATATGGCCTGTGGGTGGTTAGAACAATGACGCTACACAGCCTAGGTAAAGGTATTAATGGCATGCTAAACTCGGTCCCCTTTTCCCGACACTTAAATATGTATGGTTATATGCATTATGGATGGTTTTACTTGATTTTATGATTGCATTATTTTATTCTTATCCTGAGATTCATGTTAGCGGTCATTTGCTAACCCTATCTACTAGTGGCTATATACCCAAGCTATGTAAAAATTGACCATTCTACTTCTCCTGCTTAGCACGGGAATTTGGTATCAACATTTGTATTGAAGGACTGATCTTCCATCCTTTTGGAAGGCATCATTTCATGTATGTGTTTATTTAGATACATTTCTTTTATTTTGGATATTGTTTTTTGCTATGGTTAGGGTCATGTCCAAACAAGATTTGTTTACTCTTTCGGATAGAGGTTTTTTGGTATCTCTGGAGATTGGTATGGGTGGGATTGGTATTGGTTTCGACCTTGGCATTGGAATAAATTGGTAGGCTGACATCATTGGATGATATTATTGGTAGTTCCATCCCATTACATTTTTGGATTAATTTTTCATATTATGTTTTAGTGTTCCCTTTGGTTTATGGTCAATGGTTTGGTTTGGTACAATTGGGCAGTTGATGAGGTACGATTAGACTTTATTGGGTTTGTTACAGTTGTGATCCTTTCCTAGAGTTTTAATGAGAACAATAATGCTATCTTATTATATTTTCAAAATTCAGCCCATCTAAGGCTACATATAGGTGTTGGGTTGGCTAATATAGGGCGATCCCTTGTCCTAGTTGGATTTGGGATGACCATTATGACAAGGCCTGGGGATATGTTATGTTAAGTTGGTATCAGAGCTTAGGTTAATGGACAACTAGAAAGTCCACAAAGTTGTGGCGAGTAGAGTCTATTTTAAGGGTGTGTAGCATGCCACACTCATAACAGGGAGGCTACAAGACAGTTAGGAATGTTTCACTTTCTTGGTATTCTATTTTCAAGATTGAGTTCTCTATCCTAGAATCTTCTCTAATCCTTGTTTGTTCGTTTTTTAGATCATTCCTCCCAGATCTAGAACACAAAGAAATTCTTTCATCCCATCTAGAGATAATACTGAAGGGGTACGTCCTATGTCTGGAGTATATCTTTGATCTTATGGTCCTATTTCTAATGGTGTTGGAGTTTCTCATATTGTGGCTAATTCTCCTTAGGTCCCTAAGGGGAATATGATGAATGCAAAATTTATCAGTCTATTTATGTCATTGTCCAATAGGTTGTTGCTTAGGTTGAGTGGGGTGCAACTGGCACTTTGTCTACTGAGGTTATAAGAGTTGGTCATTTTATGAAGATGGGTCCTCTAACTTTTACTGGGTGAAGGTAGAGAAGGATCCACAGGGCTTCTTGGATGAGATGGAAAAGATCTTTTAGATGATGTAGGCTTCTAACGTAGAGGGGGTTAACTTTACAGCTTATCATCTTAAGGATATTACTTATCCATTATATGAGGAGTGGGATAGGGATAAAGGTGATATGGAAGAGAAAAGGTTATGGGAGCCTTTCTATAATGCCTTATTAGATTGGTTCTTTCCTTAAGAGTTAAGGGAAACAAATATAGAAGAGTTTTTAAACCTCAGGTAGAGGAGGATGTTAGTCAATGAATATGCTTTGAAGTTCATCAGCTATGAAGGTATGCTCCTGATTTGGTGGATGATATGAGGTCAAAAATGAGAAAGTTCACTTTTAGGCTGAATAGAGATTTGATTCTGGAGAGCAAGACTGCCTTGCTGATTAAAGATATAGATATCTTGAGGTTGACTATTCATATGCAATAGGTTGAGAATGAGAAGAGAAAGTATATAGAGTTTGGGGGTAGACAGGAAAAGTAGAGCAGGTTTTTTGACCAGGGAGGTGCACAGTCTTAAGGAAGTAGAGATGGTGGCAAGTGGTAAGAAAAGAAGTGGGGGAGTTTTGGCCCCTTTTCTGCTAGTGCTCCTTATCAGTCGGAAGACAAACTTCATCAAGGTGGTGACAATTCTCTAGCACAGGTTACCTAAACTCAGGCGAGCGGAGGTCCGTTAGTTTTTTTATGTCCTTCTTATCGATTCTATGGTCATCCCTACCGAGGTTATTATGAGGAAGGAAGGGACAAGTTCTTCAAGTGTGGCTAGGTATGCCATTAGCTCAGGTATTGTTCGGTCAATGAGGTTTCTATGGGGGCATATAAGATTCTTGTGGCTTTATCTTCTGCTCCTACACCTGGTAGGGTGGTATCTATTTCTATTACTGCTCTTGGCTCTAGTGTTGGTCAGAATGGTTGTATGATTTGGCATCTCGACAAGAATCAGAGGCATCACCCAATGTCATTACTAGTATGTTATAGATTTTCTCTCACGCTGTATATTTTTTGCTTGTTCTGGGGTCCACTCATTCTTATGTTACTCCATATATGGATGTGTCTTTTGATTTTGATTTGGAGGTTATCTCAGATCTTTTATCTATTTCTACCCCGGTAGGTGACTCGGTTATTACAAAGATAGTCTATAGGTTGTGTGTGGTAGTTGTTGGTGGCAAGAAGACCTTGGTGGATCTATTTAAGTTAGATATGGTAGATTTGATGTAATCTTTTGTATGGATTAGTTGAATTCTTGTTATGCGTTTATGGATTGTCGGACCCATAAGGTTATCTTGAAGTTCCTTGCTAAACCAATTATAAAATGGGAAGATAGTTCCTTAGATCCTAGGGGGAGGTTTATTTCTTATATTAGAGATCAGAGGTTAATATCTAAGGGTTGTCTTTATCACTTGGTCCAGGTTAAAGATTCTATCTTGAAAGGTCCTTCTTTGTCTTCGGACTTGTGGCTAATAAATTTCCAGAGGTCTTTCCAGATGACCTTCCTGGTGTTCCTCTTGATAGGGAAATAGAGTTTGGTGTAGATTTGCTTTCAGACACTCATCTAATTTCTATTCCACCATATAGAATAGCTCTGGCTGAGTTGATGAAACACAAGGAGCAACTTAAGGATCTTCTGGATAAGGGGTTTATTCATCCTAGTGCTTCTCCTTGGGGTGCACTAGTGTTAATTATGCACAAGAAGGATGGTTTCCTTTGAATGTGCATTGACTACAAACAGTTGAAAAAGGTTACGATTAAGAACAGGTTTTTTCTTTCTCGGATAGATGACTTGTTTGACCAGTTATAGGGTACCAAGTTTTTCTCTAAGATAGATCTTTAGTCTGGATACCATCAGCTTAATAGCAAGGGGGTGGATATCCCTAAGATAGCTTTTCATACTCGGTATGGGCATTTTAAGTTCTTGGTGATATCATTTGGGGTGACTAATGCTCCAACAACATTTATGAAGCTGATGAACAGGGTGTTCAGGTAGTATTTAGATCTATTTGTCATTGTGTTTATTGATGACATTCTGGTTTATTCGAGGAGAGAGGTAGATCTTGCTAATCACCTCTACGTGGTATGAAGAACTTAAAGAAACAACAATTGTATGCAAAGTTCTCTAAGTGTGAGTGCTGGTTGAATGCTGTGACTTTCTTGGGTCATGATATTTCTAGAGAAGAGATCATGGTAGATTTACAGAAGGTTGTTATGGTGAAAAGGTGGCCTAGGCCTATAACTCTATCCGATATCTGGTGCTTCTTTGGTTTGGCCTGGTATTATAGGTGGTTTGCGAAAAGTTTTTCTTCGATAGCTGCTCCTTTGACTAAGTTGAATAAGAAAAAGGTTAAGTTTTCATGGTCGGATGCTTGTGAGGGGAGTTTTGAGAAGTTGAAGGATAAGTTGACTTAGGCTCCAATCCTGACCTAGCTGGAAGGAAATGATGGGTTTGCGGTTTATTATGTGCACTTAGGTAGGGCTTGATTTTGTTTTGATGTAGTATAGGAAGGTGATTTCCTATGCTTCCAAGAAGTTAAGGTACATGAGAGAAATTATCCTACTCATGATTTGAAGTTATTGGTGGTTGTTTTCTCTTTGAAAATATGGCAGCATTTTTGTATGGTGTTCACGTGGATATCTTTTTTAATCATATAAGTCTTCAGTACGTGTTCACTCAGAAAGAGCTTAATGTCAGGCAGAAGAGGTAGATTGAGCTTTTCAAAAATTATTATATGAGTTTTTACTACCAACCAGGTAATACTAATGAGGTTGTTGATGCTCTTAGGAGGTTATCTATAGGGATTTTGACTCATGTGGTGGAAGGCCAGCCGGAATCAGTGAAGGATATTCTCCACTTGGCTAATCGTAGAGTTTGTCTTTTGGACTCTAAGGATGGTGATGTGATGGTGCAAGAAGTGGTGATGGTACTTTATGGTACCAAGAAAGGTTGTGTGTTCCTAATATCGATGGGCTATGGCAAAGGGTTTTGGCTGAAGCACATGAGTCATTCTATGTTGTTCATCCTGGCTCAAGTAAGATGTTTCATGATCTCAAAGAGATCTATTGGTGGAATGGCCTGAAGATAGATATGGCAGATTTCATGGACAAGTGCTTGGTGTATCAATAGGTTAAGGTTGAGTACATGAGGCCAGGAGGGTTGTATCAAGAAATTTATTTGCTCGAATAGAAGTGGGAAGTGATCAGTATGGACTTCATTACCAATCTTTCTCGGTCTCAGAATTAGTATGATTTGATTTGGTTCATCATGTCTAGGATGACCAAGTTGTGCAGTTTTTTTTGCTGCGGACTACCTTTTCGATGGAGAATTATACGTGGTTGTATCTTAAGGAGATTGTGAAGCTGAATGGGGTACCTATTTCAATTGTCTCTGATCATGGTACACAGTTTACGTCTCATTTCTAACAGTCTTTCCAGAAAAGGTTGAGGACTAAGGTTAGTCTTACTACTGCTTTTATCCATAGTCGGATGGGCAAGCAGAGAGAACTATTCAGACATTAGAAGATATGCTTCAGGACTGTGTGATTGACTATGATGGCAATTAGGTTGAGTATCTACCTTTCGTGGAATTTTCTTACAACAATAGTTACCATTCGAGTATTAGTATGGATCTTTTCGAGGTATTGTATGGTAGGAGATGTAGATATCCTATTGGGTGGTTTGATCTTGGAGAAATAGACATGTTTGGTTTGAATTTGGTTTATAAGTTGATGGAAAAGGTGAAGGTGATTCGGGATAGGCTTAAAGCTGCCCAAAGTCGCCAAAAGTCCTATGCAGATGTTAGGTGTAGAGACTTGGTGTTTGAAGTTGGGGATATGGTATTCTTAAAGTTGTCTCCCTTGAAGGGAGTGGTGCGGTTGGGCAAAATGGGGAAACTCAGTTCTCGATTCATTGGTCCTTATGTGATTTTATGACGAGTTGCTAATGTTGCTCATGAGTTGGAGTTGCCATCTAGCTTAAGTGTGGTTCATCCAATATTTCATATTTCTATGTTCAGAAAGTGTCTTAGTGATCCTTCTTTGGTTGTTCCATCGAAAAGATTAGGTATTTTGGATTCTTTGTCTTATGAAGAGGTCCCAGTTGAGATATTAGATAGGCAAGTTTTTCGGTTGCAGACCAAGGATGTGGCTTTCGTTAAAGTTCTATCGAGGAACCATAAGGTAGAAAAAGTTACTAGGGAAGCATAAGAGGACATGAAGTCCATGTATCCACAACTTTCTTCTTCTCCTAGGTTTTGTGCGCATGGTATGTGTCTTGAACACATCTTTATTTTCTGAGTTTGTTAAAGGAAAGATTAATATCTTTGCCTCTTTGTTTTCTAACTTTGTTAAAGGGATGTTTGATAATGCAAATGACACTGTGTGTGGTTACCCTACCTTGTACGTCATTTGGATGCAAATGTTCCTAGTAGGGGAGATTGAAATATCCTGGGTTTTGACCCTTAGAAAATTTCTTGGAAATCCGTTCTTCATGCCCAATTGACCTATGGGTAAGAGCCGTATGTTGGGGTACGAGTGGTATGGTCTTTTTACTGACCAGTATTAGTTGGTGGGATGGTTTTGGTCACTAAAATGGTTATGACTTAGGAGTACAAGTCGTAGGGCTTGGTATGAGTCATATCAGTGACTCGTATGGTGGGCTGTTTTTTATCCTCCTGGTATTTCATTCTGCCAAAGATAAGGGTAATGGGTACAAACAGTATGTTGTGATTATAACTTTGTTGGATGAGTCATATACTGAACATTGTTTGATCAAAGGGTTGAGGCTTGGATACGAGTAGTGGATACCGATCGTATAGAAGGGTATGACTTGTATGGGTCAGTCGTATCCCTGTGACAGGTTTTTAAGGGATTTAAGTAAGGGTATTTTGGACATTTCCCTACTTACCCTAGTTAAAACCCATGACTTCTAATACACTTGGAAAGTTATTTACACTATTATTCTATTCATTAAAACTTAGAGACTATTCCTAAACACCTAATAATTCTCTGAAGAGCTTTTGGGGTAAGGGATCTAGGGTTTCAACTAAGGGACTATGTTGGGGCTTGCTTTTGTGATTTTCTTCCATCAATTCTTCGGTTTAAGGCATGGTTTTTAACTATTATTGGGGGGTTTAATATTGAATGCTTGGTTATGGTTTCCTATGTTTTTAATTATGCTTTTAAATGCATTAATGGTGGTTTTGGACAATTGGATATCATGGTAATGGATTAATGGTCTTTGGAATTGGTTTTGGTTATATTATGCCCCCAAGCTGTTTGATAAAATACTTATAAAGATATGTTCATTGCATTGACTTCTTTTAATGGAACTATTGCATGTTTTAAACTGGACAAAGGATTTATTCATGGTTTAAATTGTTTGAAAAGGCTAAAGGCTAAATAGTTATGATTGTGGAGAACACGAAAGTCTCCCAAGTGGATTTAATACGGTAATTGGAAGGGCACCTAAGGTCCCCTTAACCTAGATGGTTTGGCTATGGATATTACTTGCAAGTAAGGGGTGGTATGACGATACCACTAATATTGGCCTTGGTTATTAAATGGTAAATGAAATTATTTGGACATGGTTTTAATTGGGCATTAATGGCGGGGTGTGTAGCTAAGCCGTGGAAGGTGGCGGTCTTGGGGGGGGGGGGGGGGACAAAAACCAAAAACTCATAGTATTCAATATGAGGGGTTTTGATGACCATGTGTGTGTATCGCATTTTATATTGGGGGATGTTCTAGTTATTCCATGGGATATTCCTTGGCCGTGTGGCTATACACACTAAGGTCCTTTTAGCTGGGGTAGCTGAACCCATATTGGCCATGGGTGGTTAGGACAACAAGGCTACATTGCCCAGGTAAAGGTTTTAATGGCATGCTAAACTCGATCCCTTTTTCCCGGTACTAATAAATGTATGGTTGGATGCATTATGGATGGTTTTACTTTGTTTTATGACTTGAATTATTTTATTCTTATCCTGAGATTCATGCTAGAGATCATTCTCTAACCTTGTCTCCTAGCAGTTGTATACCCATGCTATGCAGGAACCAACCATTCTACTCCTCCTGTTTAGCATACATATTTGGTATCAACATTTGGACTGAAGTTGTGAGCTTCCATTCTTTCGTAAGGCATCATTTCATGTTATGGATTTCTTTAGACACTTTTCTTTTATATTAATGGTGGGGTGTGTAGCTAAGCTGTGGAAGGTGGCGGTCTCGGGGGAACCAAAACATAAAACTCATATTTGCCGATATGAGGGGTCTTGATGACCATGTGCGTGTATCACCTTTTATATTGGGGAATGTACTTGTCATTCCATGGGATATTCCCTGGCCGTGCAGCAATACACACTAGGGCCCTTTTAGAAGGGGGAGATGAACCTATATGGCCCATATATGGTTAGGACAACAAGGCTACACAACCCAGGTAAAGGTTTTAATGGCATGTGAAACCCGATCCCTTTTTCCTAGCACTTATATATGTATGGTTGAATTAATTATGAATGTTTTTACATAGTTTTATGACTGGCATTATTTTATCCTTATCCTAAGATTCATGCTAGTTGTCTGATACGCCGAAACTACACCTCTCTTACGAGAGAGTAAGCGGTCATTGTCAAATATATAACCCAACTAGGTTGGGGTCCAATCCCACAGGGAATATGGTGCTAATTAAGTTGTATGCAGATTAGTTAACTTTTAATCATTGTTTTCCGTAAAATAAATTGGGGGGATTTGATTCAGTTCACAAATTAATGGTTTCAGTTTAACAAGATGAAATAAGTGTAGTAGTATTCAAATTCAGAGAAAGAGCAAGCAAGGGTTATGTCCACCTTATAGTTTTCAATACTTTCTAACTCTGGGCTTTACGAATTCATACATGCATCATGCTTACAGAGAAACGAATTGTATTTAATAACATAACCCTAGTGTTTCTCAACCATCAAGGACTAATTCACTTTAGTTCTCTCGAATCAAAAGCGTTTACCAAAAACAATACAAAATCTCCAAGTAGTTAATCCTTCTA
Organism: Capsicum annuum; assembly: GCF_002878395.1. NCBI lineage: Eukaryota > Viridiplantae > Streptophyta > Magnoliopsida > Solanales > Solanaceae > Capsicum > Capsicum annuum. Next base: position 58,706,952 of record NC_061121.1, on the reverse strand, counting down.
AGGCATTAATATATGAAATAGGGGTTGGTAATCCTATTTTCTTGTCACTACTCTCCTTTCCGAATGACAACCTTTCTTTCGAACAAGTTGCGTTTTAAGGCATATCCTTTATGTTTGCAACCACAACAATTCAAGATAAACGAAGAGAGTATGATGTAAACAAATCAATCCATAATGAATTCAAAACCCAAAGTAACAGATTGTATGCGATAAGGCTTCCATAACCCTAACTAATAAACTTAGCTACTCATGAATAAAATGAAAATAAAAATAGAAATATTTATCATACCAAAAACTAGAAGACGATCTTGATGTGCGAATACTGAGAGCAAGAGCCAAAAATGTTTTTTTCTCTCTCAAGCTAAGTCGCCCTTCTCTGCTCTCTCCAAAACAAATACAGAGTAATTGAATAACCAATAAAAATTCAGCATTAAGCCTTTTAATAATCCTTTCTCTCATATTTGCCTTCTAGGTCCCTAAACTAATTATAAATGACAAACTGGTCTTGGACATAGTTTCTAGGTGCCACATTTGGTCCAGGTTGCTACTCTCTCTTGTGTCATATGTCATACGCATTCCATAGTCCAATAATTTCTTCATTTACCTTATTAATGCCTAAAATCATGCTAATCACATCGGTTAGCTCAATTACATAGAAGTAGAGTAAAAACATAAGAAACTAGGAACTTTGTTCTCTAAACATAGCTAAAATATGGATAAATTATGGTTCTTAGGCGTATAAATACACCCAAGATCACCACCCCACACTTAAAGCTTTTTTCATCCTCTAACAAGATATCCATTTATACATACTACACAAGCCTTATCACCCACAAAGGAAGACAAGATGCTCAAATAGGCTCACACAACAATTATGAACAAGAAATAGATTCAAGAATCATTACTAGAGACAAACTACCCTCAAGAATAGACTCATTAAGTTGGAGATTTCATGCATATATTTTAAGCTTATAAATCATATAAATTACCCAACCTTCACCAACCATGTGCCCTCACAACAAGAAAATTTCCCATTATCACTCACAATTATGCAATTTCTAACAAAATGGGTGCAAGAATCAAGTTGCGCTCACTCTCACAAAGAATTCTCAAATTACAACTGATGACCATATGCTTACCCTTAGTGTAATACTCTACTAAAATCAGAATGCTAAGATTAGGATCAAATAGGTCTCTTACGGGTTGTAATGCAGGCTAAAGGATAGGTAGGAACTATTTTGGCCAGAAATAGTGGCTATCTTCCCTAAGCACTTTAATACACTACATTATGCAATTAAGATCAATCTTTAACAACCAATTTCTACTTATTCTATCTTCACAGATTTTCTTTTCACCCCAACTCGTTAAGCTTAATTAATAACACTATGGTGGGAGTATGCAACCCTTTCAAGTATTTTTCTTTTTTTTCTTTTTTTTTCACCCTTTTCACGTTATGCACCGCTATAACAGCCACCCTCAACTTAGGCAATTTGCCTTAGTTGAGGTGCACAATGTCTAAGAAGGACCAAGGCCAAAATAGGTTCATTGTAACATGTCCGGGATAAAATTTTGAATTTTTTTTTCTTAACAATTTTAGCTACTCCCAACCACGTCAATTGCTCACTCCAATAACTGGACTTTGGGGCATCAATTTCACCTTTTTCCTCTTATTGTCAAACTCCTAACTCACATTGATTTTATATTAAAGTGCTTAGGAGCTTTTGGATCAAATTACGGTCTATTAAAGAATGGATTAGGCTACATATAAGGCTAACAAAAGAACAAGATAAAGGCTCAACAGGGCTAGCTAAGATAATGTACAAAGGTAGGTCAAAAGAAGGTATGAATAATGGCTATCAAAGAAATGCCTAAATCATCTCCTAAACTCACAATCTTTGTTTCGCTTCGCATACACACCAGAAAAGTTCTAGCATCAGTTGCAATAAGGAATATACAATAGTCTTACACACTCATGGCACATGGTCAACTCAATTAGGAGCATTATAGATTCTCGATCGAACAATTACTAGAATTCAATTAAAATCAACAATCACAACAAGAGTCACAACTAGAGCCTAGGTGTTTCAAATAGAATAATCCATCACATACTTATGTTATTATGTCATGTGAACCACAAGATCAGTTACATGTAATTGAAAGACTACTTTTCTCTTAAGACGGTTGTCATCCATCCATCATCGAGAAAAGTACCTAATTATGACAAAATAACTAACAAAATGAACAAAATAACTAATCCTATCTAGAAGTATACTAAGGAGAAGGTCCTATTTTCTTACAAAACAAGTAACAAAGTACCCAGCCACCCCACACTTAAGCTCAGCATTATCTCCAGTGCAAATAACAAGATAAAGAACCTGGCTAGTAGTACTTCTCATCCATATTAGGATTCGTGCCACCTGCATAGAGATCATCATTGGAACCATTTTTCCTGTACTTATCACATCACCCATATCATCCATGTCATTCACACATAATCAAGTTAACTTCAATTAATATGGAGATGGTGAAGTCACCACCCCATACTTAATTTGTTAGTATAAACCAATTAAGTGTTTTTATCGAGTACTCAGACTTCATCGACATACACTTTGACATTGTGCATCAACATTAGTCATAATACAATTCATTCACTTCAATTCCACCACTTCTATTTCAATGAAGCATATTTTGAACAGAATCATGCTCCATATTTTCAACCATATCAAGATATACAAAATTCCATCACTTTCAGAACATCACCATGGCAAGAATTTAATTTATAATCCTTAATAAATCACTTAGCTATAACATAGAGTCACAATAACTAATGATTAAGAAAGTAAAACTTACCTTGAAGATGAAAGTTTGGTGAAAGAAAAGGAAAATTCTTGAGATAGTTAATGTTGAAAGACAAAGAGAATGGTGAGAGCAATCTTATGCAGGTTAGGGGTGAAATAAGATGACTTTGGGCATTCATGGTGTGGATTCTATTAAAGGGTGAGATTTTTGTCGAGTTGATCCAATAAAAAATATAGATTATTAGGAAAAACTTACACTGATAGGCGGCGCCCATGGAATCGCCTAAGTATAAATAGGCAGCGCCTAACTTATCTCCTAAGTGAGGCAGTGAGCATAGGCTATGGTATAAGCGGTGCCTAACCTCTCACCTATGTTGACATAGGCGGTGCCTAAGCTATCGCCTATGTTGAAATAGGGGGCACCTAACCTATCGCCTAAGTGAGGCAGTGAGCATAGGCGATTTACAATACGGGCATATCTAATCGCACACCTTAAGATGTGCGGCGTATTGTGCATCGCATAGTTGGTCCAGTGAGCATATATGATGGGATGTGCGGCGCACTCTTGGTCGAAAAGGTCCATACCATAGGGGATTCACCCTCATACCCCTATCGAGGTCAGTGGTGGGCTTAGGATCAGGCCTATCGACCCAATCCCTACGCTACCACCATAGATCTCATTGAAAGTCACAAAAATAAGTCGCACTACAAAAAAATTGGGGCCGAATTAAAATAATTCGGGCACAAATCTAAGACAAATCATGACTCGAGCCTTAACAATTGACCATTCCAATTTACCTATAATGTTCCCATTACTCTTAAACTTACCACCTTTGCTGTGGCTCAATTCAAAATCGACTTTGGTACTAATCATCTCCTTAGTACTTCATGCATCTACACTTAATAAAAAACAACAAAAAGGATTAGAAGGATGGGTTGCCTCCCACCAAGCACCTAATTTAGTGTCGCGGCACGACCCAATTAACTTTTTCCTCCACCTTGAGGATATGAATTTCACCCCCAACATCGCATCCATCTTTTTGCCTCGCTCATATGGGGGCGGTGCAGAAATTAAGAAGCGGAGCAATGGATGATGCATGGTAAAAAACATGGTCTTAAAGTGAGGTGTGTCGTTATGTTGCTTATCAAGTGTAAAATAAAGAATATAGGATTCTTGGTCCTCATCTTCACACTCTTCCACTATTTTCAATGATTCCACGAAAAAGATATCATCTAAACATAATGTGGAAAAATGCTTCGTGTGAGGCCCAACTAATTCTACTTCAAAATTCACACTATCTACTACACACTCACTTTTACTCACCTTCTCGACATCTTCTCTTGGAATTGGGCTAAAGTCTTTATTAGAGATTTTCTTGGTTTCTTCTTTTGACTCTAGCACCAAGTCCTCAATCTTAGCATCATCTCTCATGGTTGGTTTGGTTGGTTGGGAAGTCACTGAGGGTTGCTTAACATCAATATAGGGTTCTAGCTCCTCATATTCACACTCTTCCATTATGTTAAATGATTCCAGAGACAAGATATCATCTAAGTATAATGTAGAAGAGTGTTTTGAATGATTGACCTCTATATCTATCTCCTCATGAATGATTGGCCTCACTCCTTGATCCATATCACATACGATATCGTATGTTTCTTCCTGGAGATACAACATTCGTTGAAACAAAGCTTCAATGCCACTCCTTTCAGTGTTTCATTTTTCCTTTTCTTGACCATAAGATCTGTTAAACTCAAAAGAAGAACTAGAATTTGGGTTAGGCCAATGAGGGGAGGGTACATTAGGGTAATCACTCCAATGTCCATCTTAAACACCACATAAAGAACAATCATACTCCTGGTAGGATAGAGATGGTGCACTCATCTCTCTCCAGGGAGCATATCTACAATCTTCCCAAAAGTGAGTTCCATCATAATATGGACATAGAACATCAAGATAAGATTTCCAACCACCAAGCTTATGTTCATTCCACGATTCCATAGTAATAAGAAAACTAAAATAAAAATCTACCTAACACAAGAAATAAAAGAAAACTAAAATCAAATATTTACAAGTTTGAATTCAAGCAAGCAGGCTAAAATTCCAAACCAACTCTCTCAAACGTAAAATTAAGAAACTTGACTAGCAATCAATTAACATACATAAACTCAATCGACAACCGTATTCCCCGACAACGGTACCAAAATTTGATACACCTGAACTACACTTCTCTTATGAGAGAGTAAGCGGTCATTTTCAAATATATATCCAACTAGGTTGGGGTCGAATCCCATAGGGAATACGGTGCTAATTAAGTTGTATGCAGATTAGTTGACTTTTAATCTTTCATTTCCGTAAAATAAATAGGGGGATTTAATTCAATTCACAAATTAATGGTTTTAGTTTAACAAGATGAAATAAGTGTAGTAGTATTCAAATTTAGAGAAAGAGCAGGCTAGGCTTATGTCCACCTTGTAGTTTTCAATACTTTCTAACTCTGGGCTTTATGAATTCATACATGCATCATGCTTACAGAGAAACGTATTGTAATTAATAACATAATCCTAGTTTTCTCAACCATCAAGGAGTAATTCACTTTAGTTCTCTCGAATCAAAAGCGTTTACCAAAAACAATACGAAATCTCCAAGTAGTTAATCCTTCTAAGGCATTAACATATGAAATAGGGGTTGGTAATCCTATTTTCTTATCACTACTCTCATTTCTGAACAACAACCTTTCTTTTGAACAAGTTGAGTTTTAAGACATATCCTCTATGTTTGCAACCATGAGAATTCAAGATAAACAAAGAGAGTATGATGTAAACAAATCAATGCATAATGAATTCAAAACCCAAAGTAATAGATTGTATGATACAAGGCTTCCAAAACCCTCACTAATAAACTTAGCTACTCATGAATAAAATGAAAATCACAATAGAAATACACCCAAGTTCACGGTCATTCGCTAACCTAGTCTACTGTAGGAACCGACCATTCTACTTCTCTTGTTTAGCAGACGGATTTGGTATCAACATTCAGACTAAAGTGATGATCTTTCATTCTTTTGGAAGGCATCATTTCATATTATGGATTTCTTTAAACGATTTTATTTTATTCTGGATATTAGTTTTTTCCATGGTTAGGGGCATGTCCCAACCTAGTTTATTTACACTTTTGGATAGAGAATTTATGGTACTTCTGGGGGTTGGTATCAGTGAGATCGGTATTGGTGTTCACCTTAGCATTAGATTAAGCCAGTGGGATGACACCATTGGATGATATTGTTGGTTATTCCATCCTATTACATTTTGGGATTAATTTTTCATATTATATCTTAGTGTTCCCTTTTGTTTATGGTCTATGGTTTGGTTTGGTACGGTTAGGCTGTTGGTGAGGTACAGTTGGACTTGGTTGCGTCGGCCATGGTTGTGACCCTATCCCAAAGTCTTAATGAGAGTAATAATGCTATCTTGTTATATATTTGAAATTTAGCCCATCTAAGGCTAGATATAGGTTGTTCGGTTGGGTAATAGAGGGTCGTCCCCAATCCTGGTTGGACTTTGGATGCTGATTATGACAAGGCCCAGGGCCGGGTTGGGCCATCAGTGCAGCCAAAAATATAAATTGATCTAAGATGGATATATGCACCTAAGTGTAGTTATTCAACCTTAATTACCTTAGTTTTGAGGATTTATCTTGTGCCTATTGAGTTAATATTTGTATAATTGAGAATAAAAATATTAAACTACTTGACTATAATGTTTAAGTTGTGTTTCAAATATGTTTAGAATAAATTTTGTCACTTAGAGTATAGACGAGAAAACTAGTGCTACTAGCTTGAGCTATGTGTTGTTTTAGTTGATCTCAATGGATTCTAGCATGTGTAAAGAGTCACTATGGGTATAATTGTATAATTATGTGTGTAATACCTTTTTTTTTTTACTTTTTAAGTTTCAATTGAAACAAGCTAAGTGAAAAACATAAAGTTAAAGTTAAAACACAAAATTTGTACTCTTAGCTTGAGTTATGTTCCTTCCTAGTTCATTGTGTTAGATTCGATTGTGTTTTGAGCCTTAATTTGGGGTATTTTAATGTTGTAGGGTTCTTGGTGATTTTATAAATATGATATGTTGTTGATATAAGAGCTGGAAATCAAGAGAAAAGGTCACCACAAAGCAAGGAACAAATAACCAAATGCATGGGGTACAATGAGATCAAATCTGGAATTTGGGACTCATTGGCGTGCCACGGACCTTAGGCACCAATAGAGGTCAGTGAAACACCCTTGGGGGCATCCAAAAATGTTATTTAAGTATCAACCCACAATAACAACATGCCATAGACCCTAAGACATGCTATAAGGGCATGGCACGTTGGCTAAGTCATAATCGGCAACTTTGGTCCTACTATAAATAGGACACTTAAACTCTTAGGTAACCACTTTGAACGACTTTGGGGCTTTGGAATATGCTGGATAAGGATTAAATTATGGTTTTTATTTCTTTACTTTAGTTTTTATATGTATTATAATATGGATTTATCCATTGTGATTACATGTATGTCCATGAGTGTCTAAACATCCTTTTACGGTGTTAAGGCCAAGAACATGATTACTATTGTTATGAATTGAATTGGTTTTGGTTATTTATCATTTTTGATTATTTATTTATCCTTGTTATGATTATTATAAGTATTTCGACCCTTAGAATAGATTCTTAATTCTATTATGAACCTAGAAGGAGGAACGAGAGGATAGAGCATGGGTAAGAAGGAATAAGATCGTAATCTTTCAATTGAATGAAGTTATGATTTGCATTTAGGATAAGAATGCAACTTACCTATTTGGTTCAATTAGATGATTAAATATGCATGCATCTAACTTAGTTTTCGCATCTCCACTCAACGATGTAGTTGTGGGGCTAAGTTAAATAGTTGGTTATAGGTTTAAAATGCCATAGTGATTATATCAACCCGATGGACCAACAACCAAGATGATTAACCTAACCAAAAAAGTTATATAGCTGAGTATAATTATTCGTAGTGCCTCAAACCTTACTTTCTCTCCATTGTTATTCAAGAACCTTTAATTTGCCGTATTATTTACTTTAGTTTCAGTTGATAACTCCCAAAATCATTTAGTTACCTTAGAACTTGATTAATCTTGATAGTTGAACCAGAATTGGATATTTTCTTAATACAAGTTCCCATGGGATCGATATTTGGCTTTCTTAAGGCCATTTTACTACTTGGTGGACCACGTACACTAGCATGTTCACTTGTGCACTACAAGTTTTTGGCGCTATTATCGGGGACTTGTAATTTGGAAACCATCTTATTTTTAGTTTTGGTTTTAGATTTCTTAAGTTCTATTTAATTGATGTTAGCCTTGGAATTTTTAGGCACAAGTTTTAAAAGGTAGTAAGCTAGAACGGGATAGGGAGTTGGTTGAACCATATCCCGAACCCTAGGAATACTTATACGAACTAAGTAGAGAAGCAGTACTTCTCTACCGAATCCCATTAATTCATCAAGAAAAGGCTATTCCTGTAACCATGGCAAAAGATCAATCAGCCTACAGGACCATACACGAAGTGGTAATACCACTCATAACTAATGTCACCTATGCTATTGTAATACCCCGTATTAGGCTATGTTTAGTTCAGCTACAAATTCTTGCATAAGAGACTTAGAACCTAAAAATTTATCTAAGTGTTGACGACTTAGCCTTATTTTGACTTCTTAACTTCGAGGATTTTTTAGTTGACCTTTCAGGCTCTGAGATGATGGTTTTTGAGTTGATTCATGTTCAGGGGTATAAGGAGCATGCCTCGAGTAAGTTTTAGAATTCTTGGATGAGGTTTGGGTCATGTTTGGATTTTAATTCCAGCAACTCAATGTGATTTGAACGCGTTGCACCGGGTATAGAGATGAGCATTCCATCACGTCGTGTCAAGCCCCGAAATGACATTCCAGTTGGAACTTTATTCTCCAGAGGGGCAATTAGGTTATTTACCATTGCCCAAGTCGTGAAAACATAAGATTAAATGATATTTTGAGCATTATACACCCATTCTTTATAAATTTTCTCTCTAAGAAACCTAACTTAACTACAAAAACTCCAAAACCCCATTACATCCTCTTTAAGATAATCAAGAATTTGAGGCCATTAATCGAAGAACTTCAAGAATAATCCTTCAAGAACATCTTTAAGAGTTCAAAGTCAATCTTTTACATCAAATCAATCCTAACAAGGTATGTTGGGTTATGAACAAGGGTATTCATTGGGCTACGAACAAGGGTATTCTTCCACCCTTGTGCCCAAATTACATGATTTTAAGATTTAATTCACTTGTTTCGAAGTAGGGTTCATACCCATGTATGCATTTTCCTGAAGCATAAGATTTTCATGAGATTTAAAGGTTTTGGTACATCAAGAATTTCTTATGTTTATTCTTTTAATTTACATGATTTACATTATAATGAGATCTCACTATCTTGACTTGTTATTATTGAAGTATTTCTAGATTGTTATTCAACATAAAGTTTTGTTCTGAATTGACATGAGTTTATATGCATGGGTTTTAGGTTCTATTCCAATAGAAAGGGTAGAAAAACTCTCCCCAACGTGGGTAATATGGACTCCATGATAGTTCACATGGTTTATGTCAGTTTGAAGAACCTCCAAAAAGAAAGAGTAAAAGTACAACTTTTAGAATTAAATGTTATGGCTCACAAATATATACAAAATGCTTTAGTATTCATGATTTATGATTTTCAGCTTTCAGTTATTCAAGCTCAAGGTGAGTCATTTACACTTGACATGCATCATTTAAAAGTTTATGTGAATATTGAGTTACTCTTTTACATATGTATTCACCCCTTCATACTCAGTATATTTCAGAAGTACTGATCCACATAATTATCTATGTGCTACATTATCTCAAGTTTTACACAAAATATGTTGAAACAGTACACCTGAATCAAAGGTTGTCCTCTAATGGAATAGGTGTCTTTGATGAACTTGCAACTGAAAATGTAAAACTCCAGGCAAGAGTGGCTGAACTGATTGGTAAAGTTCAAGAATTGAATGTTGAAGTGAAGGATGTCATCAAACAGTTGTTGGATGCTCACAATGCTGGAAATTTAAGAATGGAGATGTTTCATAAGTCCCTTTCCCCCAAACCTCCCTCTACATAAGTCCTATTATCCATGTACTCAAATCAATCTAATGTCAGTCTCATATTTTTCTCCTTGTGTTGGCTCTTGAAGACAAATTATTTTATGTATTACTTTGGTCTGATTGTGCTGGTACTGACCTTGTTTTAAAAATTATTTAATTCTACTTGTGTATCTCATCTGTTTTATTTATTTTAAAGTTGTTCTACATGTTAGTGTTGCTCCAGTGACCATGAGTTAATTAGCCTATACTTTTCTTTACTTATTGTTTATTACTAATCCTTTTCAATAGTGTCAAAAGGGGGAATGTTAAGTTTATATGTAAGGACCAGTAGTGTGTATGATGTTGATAGGGGAAGTATGGTGATGCTGATATGGGGAAAGTATGATAAGGCACAGTGACAAGGGAATCAAATAAATAGAGGGAAGCAAACAGTCCTCAGAGTTTTTGCTACAAATGACAATAAGGGACCAGGTTACTGTATTGCATGATGATAGGGGGAACATTCATCTTCGGAGTGGTAATCACACTAATTAAATGTGATGGATATGCTCAAAGATGTATGGTTGGTCTGTCATCATCAAAAAGTTGGGAAATTTCTATATGTAGTTTAGATAATGAGCAACTAACTGGAAGGACCAGATCCCTAGACTTTCATGGTACAGTACAACTAGCATATGTAACTGCACAATTTTGTCCTCTTATGTAACAAACTTGCAGGTGCTGCTTGTACTGATTAGGATAATTGGTCCAATGATATTTCAGCCCTATTCATCACTCATCTATACAAATAAAAAGATGCTTCTTCATCAAATGGTTTTTGATAATTTCAAAGAGTAAAGAGAGGCAACAAAAACCCTATTTGAACACTGCTCAAGTTCTTAGCTGATTATATGTACTTAAATAGAAATTTTTCTTGAGTGTGTACTGAGTTATAACTGAACTACTCATGCTATAAGATTAGTGTTTTCATTGTTGAGAGATGTGCTTAGTTAGAGTTGCCTATGTTTGATACTGATTAGAGTTATTCAGTGTAGAGGGTCCTTGGCAGAGTTGCCAAGATGAGCTTGTAGTAGAATTATTACAAGCAAAAGAAACATAGAATTAAGCTCATTGAAGACTATTATCAAGAGTTTTATTATTGTGAATTTGGAGGTGCTTGTGAGTGCAATTCTTGGTTTTCCCCTTCCTTGAGAAAAGGGGGTTTCCACGTTAAAAATCTTGTGTTCTTTACTCTTCCTGCACTGTGTTTTGATTCTTGGGTATTTTTTCGTAATTTGCTTGTGATTATTTTTTGACATGACCCAACCAAAGCCGTGTTGTAATGGGCATCCCAAGTCCAACCAGGACCAGGGACCACCCTGGTTACTCAACCCAACCACCATCAGCATACCTTGAGTCGGCTGAATACCGAACAAATAGCAAGATAGCGTAACTGAACAAGGACTAACTTTGGGATAGGTCTATTGCTAGAATAAACCTACCAAGTCATCCTATCAACCAAACCGCACCAACCAAACCACCAAGCCAAACCAATACCAAACCAAGGGCCATAATCCTGGCCAAAACCAAATGAGATCCAAAATATTATATGATTAATCTAAAAATGAAATTTAATGGAACAGTAAGAAATTCTGTCAAATGATATCATCCCCAATTCCAATGCAAATATTAAGGCCAACACCATTACCGATCCCGCTTATTCCAACCCATAGCAGTACCACAAAGCCTCTAACTAAAAGAGTAAGAATATCCAATTGGGATAGGCCCCCTACCATAGCCAAAACCAACATCTATAAATAAATTAGAATGTCTAAAAATATCCATAACCTGAAATGGAGCCTTCCAAAAAGATGGAAGATCAATACTTCAATGCAGCAGTTGTCTCCAAGTCAATCACTATGTAGGAGGAGTAGAACAATCTGTTCCTGTATAACGTGGGTATAAATTCGCCCAAAGATGAGTTAGCGAATGATTGCTAGAATGATTGTAGGATAAGGATAAAATAATTCCATTTATAAAACCAAATAAAATCATCCATATTCACTCATCCATACACACACACACACATATACATATATATATATAACCATGCTGGGAAAGGGAACTGGGTTTAGCATGCCATTAAAACCTTTACCTGGGCTGTGTAGCTTTGCCATCCTAAACCACCAACGGGCTATATAGGTTTAGCTCCCCCTGCTGAAAGGGCCCCAATGCGTGAAGACGCATGACTAGGAAAGAAAACCTGGGATAACTAGTACATCCCACAAATATAAAGTGTGACATCATACACACGGTCACCAAGACCAAACCTCATATCGGTAAATATTAGTTTCCAGTTTTGGTCCCCCTAGGATCTCCACCTTCCACAGTTTTACTACACACCCTTCCATATTGCCTAATTAAAATCATTACCAACCAACCAATCCATTTACCATTTAATAACTAAGGCCATTAGTAGTAGTATCGTCATACCGACTATACTTGCAAATTTTGGCCATAGCCAATCATATATAGGTTTAAGGGATTCCATGTACCCTTCATGATTTCCAATTAACTAGAACCATGACAACCAAGGCCTTTTCAATCCATTTAAAACTATTTAAACCATTCATATCATTTAGGGTTCTATTACCAAGTTTAAGCCATGCATAAGTTCCATTGAAATACCAATATTATAGTGAAAAAATTCTTAAAGACATTTTATCAAACACATTAGGGGCATAGTATTTCCAAAAACCAAAGTCCATTACCAAATAACCATTCCCATAAAACCCACTATCCAAAACCTCCATTAATACACATAAAAGTATAATTAAAATATGGGAAAACCATAACCAAGCATTTATAGCCAAAACCCCCAAATCATATTTGAAAACCCAAAACCATACAAAATTCAAATCATAAGAACATTATATAAAATAATGCCTTTAGTTATAACAAATAATGAGGGAAGAGAACATGCCTTAATTGACAAAGTATATGGATTGAAACCACCAGAAAGATCCCAATTTAGTCCTTTAGTTAAAACCCTAGATTTCTTGCCCAAAAGCTCTTGAGAGAATTTTAGAGTGTTTAGTAAGAGTTTCTAGGTATTAATGAATAGAATAATAGGGTAAATGGCCTCACAAGTGAGTCAGAAGTCATGGGACCTTATTAGTGTAAGTGGGGAAATATCCAAAGTACCCTCACTTAAGTTGTACAAAATCCCATCACATGGGTACGACTAACCCTCACGAGTGGTATGCTATGATACGAGTGGTACCCACCACTCGTATAATAAACCTTAACCCTTTAAGACAATACTTTCCAGTGTAAGACACATCCTACCCAAGTTTTATTGGCAACATACGATCCATACCCTTCACCCGTATCCCTGGCAAAATAGATTCACAGAAGGTTTGAACATTGACCACCGTATGAGTCCTGGGTACGACTCATACACTTGATTATGGCTCCTAGTGAGCTACTCATACTCAGATCAAACTTAAGTTACAAAGTCTAAGGTTAAGTGAAGGAACCAAAAAATTCATATCCGACCATACTACTCGTACCAAACAAAGTGTACCCATTCTAATGACCAAAATCCATCCCACCAACCAACACTGGTCAGCATACGACTGGACCATACTTTTTGTACCCTAATATACGGTTCGTACCCATGAGTCATATTGGGTTCAGAGATCAAAATTCTAGGAAATTTTATAAGGTCCAAAAACCAGGGTATTGTAACTTTGAGAGACCGATTCCCTCACTGTATGGTGCAACCCTCAGGGTTTAATAGACTGTGACATTATGCATTGAGATTTTGAGCTTCAAGAAGAAGTGATATGAAAACCTAATTCATGCATAGGATTTGTTTATATCACTTCTTTGGGACTTCCTACATTAACAGTAGTCTAATGAGGTATTAACTCACACCTTTGTAGAAGCTCTTGACCATAATACAAAAAATTTTCTAGATTTAGCTGTAGGTGGTCAAGTTTAAGAGAAAACATATAATGAGTTGTATAATTTACCAAACAACATTACATAAGGAAATCCTAACTGGAAAAATGACATATCTAGAGGTATAATGAAAAAGTTAGTCGGTGTGTTGGAAGTGCATGGTGTCACAATCTTAACCACCTAATGGTTAGCTATGAAGAATCAAATAATGACTTAATTCAGCAAGTAGGGTCTATACTAGTCTCAGGCTCAGGTGAATGTCATAAAACAGGCTCCATCATGGTGTGAGATTTGTGGCAATAGTGTCATTCAGTAGAGTTATATACAAAAAATCAAGAATCTGTGAACTTTGTAGGTAATGCTCAAAAGACAAATTATGATAATGCCTACAACTATAAGTGGCAGAATCAACCAAATTTCTCTTGGGGAAATAATCAGCAGTAGTATCAAAATACACAGGCAAGTTGATAATACTCACCTAGACCATCTAAAGTCGTAGAGGAAAGTCGTTGTCAATAGCTTAGCTTTCATTGAGGTCGAATCCATAAGGAGTGAGATTTAGATTTTGAGTCCTCTGGGTGTCAAAATTACTAAAAAGATACCCAAAGTGTACACTTGGTAAAACACACAATGTAAAGTGGGGGGAAGGGTTGGTTTGGAATAGAATCTTATCAATATCAAGTCAAGCAACACACTATGATAATAATCTTTTTTTTTATAATTCAATTTTTGAGAGATCTTAGGATTATGTATACTTAAGGGCAAGTTGTGCATGGGATCATGATGGTTAGGTAAAAGACCTAATTGTTAATGAAATGGTAGGCTAGGTTACGAGTCCTTGAGGCTAGTTTGTCAACAAGTCCCTAAGGATGTCACTCCCTGAATTTTTTGAGTAACTAACGAGTGTGACAATAAAAGCCACCCAAAACCTCAATTGCTCATCCCTATTTCTAGGAAGATGCCCATGACACAACCTACTCTCTATCTACGCTTATTACTAAGATGACAAAAGAAAATAAGCTATATTCTCAACTTTCCACTATTGCTTTTGCCTTCTATAGCCCTTTTTCAAGGATACTATGGATTCCCAAGAGTTCACCCACATCCCTCTTTCAAGGATAGTGAGAGCTTTCAAGAGTTTGGTGTTTTCACCCACCAAACCCATTTTGGGTTATTGGGGTTTTCACCCACAAATCCTAACTATTTAAGCCAAGCAATAATGGAATCCATAATCAACAACTAAGTATAATACAAACACATCATCACCCAAACACAAGTGCACCTTAGTTCAAAATAATCCCAAGACTAAAAGATTTTGCTACACATAAACAAAATGAAGAAATATATACCATAAGGATTGTTCATGGCATCCATTTTTCACAAATAATAAAATCAAAGTCTCCAAATCCAATTAAAAAGCATGACCAATTTAGGGTTTGTACTTCCAATCTAAAAATGTCTCACTAGTGCGAAATACCCAAAAGAGAAAGTGTATAAGCCTATAAGAGGAATTGGGTTCAACTAGGTGAAATGAGAAAACTGCCTATGGGCAAAATTCTGGCTTAGCCACGATCATACAAGGTTGTCCATGATCGTAGCTACCACAACTACTTAAGGACACTATGATCGTAATCTTTTGACCTTCTTGACTTATCACGATCACGACCCACAGACCACGATTGCGGTAACTGAGGCTTGTTCCTACTCTAGGTCCTTCTATTGCACTTCATTTCCTTTTTTGGTTTATTTTAGCTCAAATCCACACCTTTTAATCTCCTAACCCGTATGCTTGTGAAATGTGAAAATTAGTGCATTTAATCACCAATTTGTCTCATTTATATCTTTAAATCATAGTAGTGTGCACGATTGTTGAGTGCAATTGAGTGGTCAATTCACCACAAATCAATACGCCAAGTTAAAATTTTGCTTGTCTTCAAGCAACACTACTTATTATCATAAGACAATGCACATATAAGCCTATATTTTATTACATAATGCTCACACTGACTTCAACTTGATTAATGCGACAAATAGCTTTTCACACATAGGTAAAACTATTTTAATGACACCTCTCAACATAAAATACAATTTTTAAGGATGCAAGAGACTCCAAAGAGAAACCATGCAAGAGTCACTAATACTCTTGAAATGACTAACTTTTGACCTCAACTACATTATACTCTTTTTTCCTCATTTTTCGGAAGATTAAAAAATCACCCACCTCAACTTTTTTACATGCCTCCTCACAAGAAAAAAACTATCACATACCAAGTTATCAAATGTGCAACAAGGAATTTAACTGTGGAACACTTTCTCTCAAGAACTCTCGATGCTATCAAGTACCATGCCATAGGATTGACCCTATTTTCAATCTCCACTATAATGAATATACTTGTTTAGAAATCACGAAGGAATTTTTGAGCTTTTAACGTAGGTTTGGGGTAGGGTAGGATATAATTTAGGAAAAGCATGGCTATACCCTTATTTAACATTCACATCATTCTATTCCATCCAACTTTTGACCATGGGTCACTTCTTTTATTTACCAATGTGCCTACTTTTTATTTCCTTGGTTTACCCATTTTCTTTTCATTTCTTTTTCTTGAATATTTCTTGCATTTCTTTTATTTGTTGGGTCCTTTCATTTTCTTACTCATTTGTTTTCAATGCATAAGCTCTTAGGCACCCACTTACTTCATCGTGGCCCAAAGTTACTTCTTCCAATCTTTACCACCCCCAACTTAGGATTTTAGCCTCAATTTGTATTTTTTAGTTCAAGGAGGATAATGTTCAAAAGAGGGATAAGAATTAAAAGGCTCACAACTTTCAATGTGTTTGGCTAAGAAAGGTCCAAAGGCACAAAGTGGGTGACTCGGGATAACATCTATGCAAGTATAGGATTTTTAGGCTAAAGTGGAGTTCCAGTGTCACAAAGATGGACTAGGATCATCTCACCAACCAAATACAATCAAAATTAGCCTTGATAGACTAATGGAGAAAATTCTAGATGGTACAAGTATACATGATAATTGGCCAAATAAGCTCACCACACATGACATGCAAATTTGTCAAGAAGGCTTAATTTCCCCTCGTGCTAGAGACAAAAAATGGAGTATCTACCAATTTTCACAAGCCAAAATTTTTTGAGTCACAAAAAGAGAATTTTTTTACAAGGTCGCTCAAGTCCATGCCCTTGATTTATAAAAAAATTTGGGGGGGGGGGGTTGCTTTGCATTTGTATCACACACAATTTGCTAACTACTGTACCAACCCAAGCTTTTGTCTAACATTTTGGCCTGCAGACAGGCATACCATATGCTACTAAGACTATGCCATAGGTATAAGTGCGATCCCAAATTCAAAATGCCACAGGTACTCATATTTTCCTTGAATTTATGACCTCGATGCCGTGGGTACTCACACTTCCCCTGCATCTATGGCTCAAAACCCAAACACGATGCTTTTTCCTTAAGAATGTAGTTACTTAATCTATCAAAGGGAAAAACTCATCCAATATTTCCATAGGTAAAATAAAGATAAATTAGAAATCTAAGAAAAAAATAAATAATCCATGCAAATGTTGGGAACCATAAGAATGCCCGAATATTACATCCCAAATAAAAATAAAAATCATCCTAACAAATAAAAAAACATCTAGCAATATCAATAATACATGACAAATCAAATGAATATGGAGATAGGAACCCTCAACTTAAAAAGTACCAGTGTCTTTACTGCATAAAGAATCAAGTACAAAGAGAGATAAGGGTGCTCCCTAAAACTGCATTAAGAGCTGCTATCACTCTCGATCTTTGCATCATCATTATCCCCAAGAAAAAAACATTTGGATCAGGCCTCATCATTACTTTTTACTTGAGATGATGGCAGTCTATAGCGGGGTTTTAAGACCTTCCGGAGGCCCTTTAGCCCCTTCCACATATAGCTAAAGAACTTATCCCTTTTTTTTTATCATCTTCATATGTGAGGCATGGAGATCACGATGTGATGCCACCAAGGATAAGTAGGCTCTCTCAAGCCTAGTAATGGTAGCTCCCTATTTCTTCTGGTCCTTTTTATACTTCTCAAAATCAGATTAGGACACATATGAGTGGCAAGTGGTGGAGGGATCTCCAGGACCCTAGGGAAAACCTAATACAAGCTCCTTTATAACATCAATATCAGCCCTAATATCCTTAAGAGGCTCGGTGGTGGATGGACTACAAGACTAAGACTCCTCACACGTCGACTTTCCTAAGTCGATCTTCTTCTTCTTACTTTTGCTTGGTGCGTCCTCACCTTAAATTTTCAGAGAATAGATGGAGGTGCCAGGGTACACCCAAGTGTCTCCAGGGTACTTCTCAACGTTATCTCTCTTGCAAATCTCAGTAATCAAAGAGGGAAAGTAGAAATATATACCACCCAGGTTCTTGAAGAATTTTATGTCAAGAACCACGAACTGACCCACACTCAAAGGAACGCCATCTAAAATGCAAGAAACCATCCGAGCCCATAAATCTGGGACTGCTATCATATTGGCACAAGGGGAAACTCAGCTACATATGATGTTCAACCGAATTCGAGCCTCGATAGTGAAGTCATTCAGGGAGATTTTCTCTTAGTTGCTGCCCAAGAGACTTTCTTTTTGAGAAAAAGTCTTTATGGCAACAAACTTCCTAGTTCATACCTTATTTCTTCCAACTCACCCATATTTGCATTTGGACAAAAATTTGAAGTGCGGAATTTTTTACCCAGGCAGAAAATCAGCCTTGATTACCGTAATTGCGGGCTATTGAGTCAAAAACGTGGTCTCGATTACCTCAATCGTAGTATCTGAAACCAATTTCCAACCAATTATTCAATGTCCAAAAATTCAAATATGAATCCCAAAGCATGTTCTAAACAAAGAATCACACTAAAATCGTTTAACAAGACTACTAAGTACTCAATTATGCTCTTAGAATGCAAAAAGTATTGGTGAATACACATTTGGGAAATTTATTAAGAACTTGGTGTGCACTCTTTATTTTTCTCAATTTCACAAGAAAATGAGGTACTTAAGACTTCCCCACTCATGTGAACACCATATTCTAGTAACTAAACACCACATAAGTCCAATTGACGAAGCATTTAAGCATGAAAATCATAATTTTTGGCCTTCCATATAATATGCATTCTATGGTTTATTTTTAATAATCAAGGGATGAATTCGAGGAACCTACCAGATAAATGATCCAAGAGGGATATAAGGATGTCGTTGGATTGCTCACAATTTGGCCAAAAATGGGTCCAATTAGAGAGAAAAGTTGAGAATAGAGTCTTGGGGGGAAATATAGATTCAGAATGTCATATAACTGATGTGACCGCAATCACGGTCAGAGTACTGAGATCACGAACCCATGGGTGACCTCGATCGCTGTAACTGGAGGTATTTTTTCTCCCTTATTTTCCCCTGTTCGGCGTATTTCACATTTTGATAGGTTTTCCCCTGTTCATTTTAGTATGCAAAATTTCAAACTTTCCCTTTCTTAAGCTCATCCAACACCCTCTTTAATGTCATAAATGCATGGGTTACTAAATTGAAAAAACTAAAATCTATACTATAAAAATAAAAATAAAGGATACAAGCCACTTTGTGGCATTTGTGGGTTGCCTCCCACATAGCACCTTAATTTACATCATGGCACAACATCTTCTTTCTTTCTAATGTATGATCCTCAAGGTCCCCTCATTCATTTCTTCAATGTCAACATCAATCACTGATATCACTTGAAGTTCCATAGTTTTTTTCTTTTTATTGCACACCCCAAAGGACACTTTACCATCATGAACTCTAAAACTCATTTCCCCAAGCTCCAAATTATAATGTCTCTCCCGATAGGAAGGAATGGTCGACAAAGAATAATAAGAAACTCTTGGTCTATTTCACAATCTAGCACCATAAAATTTGCCAGGAAGATGAATCTATCCACTTTTACCAACACATCAAACACAACACCAATTGGTTTCTTGATAGACTTTTCTGCTATCAAAAGCTTCATTGATGTTGGAGCAGGAATGCCCAAGTTAAGACTCTTGTATATTGCAAAAGGAATGAGATTACTACTCACACCAAGGTCACATAGAGCTTCTTCAAACCTATGTGTTCCAATGGTGCATAGAATAGTAAAGTCCCGGGGTCCTTTTTCTTTTCTACAATTTTGCTACTTATGATAGCACTACAACCATGGGTGACTTTAATCGTGTCACCTTCGATGAGCTTCTTCTTTGATATAAACTTATTTATTAGCTTAGCATATCTTGATATTTCTTGGATCTCTTAAAGCATGGGATATTGATTGAGAGGGGGATAAGCTTGGCCATAAATTTCTTGAGTTTATCACCCTCCTCTTTTCTTTGAAGCCTTTGAGGAAATAGGAGAGGGATTTCAATTGTAGGCATCACATCATTTTGTAGTTTCTCATTTTCAACCACTTCTTCATCAATTTCCATTGGTTCCTTTTCATCATGTTCCTTTTTTTAAGACTGTGGTAGTTCATATTTTGACTTAACCGTAGGAAAATTTTCACCCAAATCTTCTTTCAAGTGATCTCCAAGGGTTTTCCTGCTCCGAGTGACTATTGATAAAACTGGACCCTCATTCTTCGGGTTTACAATAGTGTTACTAGGAAGACCACCCTTTGGACTAACATTTATTTGGGTTAAATTTGCTCGATTTATGTATCCTATTATTTAATGGAGGTAGAATGGGACACCACGATTTGATTAAGTTGTGAAAAATCTCCTTTTAGCTCAGGAACCATCTTGTCCATACATTATAATCTCATCAAAATTCTTGCTAAGAAATCTTTGCTTTTGAATTTTTCAGGGTCGGCGGAGCTTGGGTCTTCTTTATTTCCCAATAATGGGGGCCATATAACGTTCATAGTCACACTCTCTATCTCTCTAATCCCTATAACAATAATGATCTATTCAACCTTCATTCTCACCTTTTCTTTGATAAGCGGAGAGGGAACCCCCCAAATAGTTTGCCAAGTACCGAATCTCCTAATTGAGCTTTTTAGCCTCCTCCTTATCCTTATAAGCTTTCGATGCCACGACATCCCTATAAGCCTCCTCCTCATCATTTTCTCCTTGTGTTTCTCTTCTTTTTTTATATAGTTTCCTTTGTTCCTTGTCAACCAAGGATGTAGTGGGAGAACTCCTAGGCACCTCATCATCTCGGGTATACCACCCCCTATTTTTCATGGTAATCTCCTTAGGAAAATTCATTGCTATATGATAATGAAATTTTACAATAGAGCCTCTCTCCGCATTACAAACCATTGTTTTATTGAGTGGATCAAGGGCTCGGTAGAAGATTTTGAGAAGTATCTACTCTGGAACCTCATGGTTTGAACATTGCATTTGTCTTTTGTTGAATATTTCCCACATTTCATACAAGGGTTCTCCATTCAATTTCCTAAAGTTAATGATCTCATCCATCAATTGGAGAATTTTGGGATGTGGGAAAACCGGTCAAGAAAGGCCTTAGTGAGTTCATCCCAAGAAATAATTAAAGCGGCTAGAAGAGAATGAAGAAATAATACCACCTCAGCTATTAGAGAGAATGAGAAAAGGCATAGACAGATAGACTCTTGGGTTATGTGTGCATTATCAAATACTGCACATACCTTTACAAAATTCTTCAAATAAAGGTTGGGGTCCTCATAAGCTTGCCTCCCCCCCTCAAAAGTCCCTTCTTATGTAACATATGCAACATGATACTTGTGACATGAAAGACACCATTACCATGAGTAGGTCGGATACGGATGGAACTTGAATGACCAACGTCAATGAGTTTCTGTTTATCATCAAGAGAACCATTGGATGACATGGGATGACTAGAATTGTCACTCATTATTCCATTTACACTACGATTAACTACACAAAAACAAAAATAACAACCAATATAAATAAAAACCACTACAGGTGTATCCTAAGTAAAAATTAACACTACACAAGTGAAATCTATATTTCACTCCCCAAAAATTGTGCCATTTTGATAACGCTCACCTAGACCATCTAAACTGGTAAAGGATGATCATTGTCAATAGCTTAACTTTTGTTGAGTTTGAATCTACAAGGAGCTAGATTTAGATTTTGAGTCCTATGTAAAGTGGGGGAGCTTGGAATAGAATCTTATCTATATCAAGTCAAGAAGCACACTACGATAACACTCTTTGTTTTAGAATTCAATTTTGGAGAGATCTTAGGATTATGTCTACCTAATGGCAAGTTATGTATGGTACCTTGATGATTTGGTATAAGTCCTAAATGTTGATAACATGGTAGGTTAGCTTACAAGTCCTTAAGGCTAGTTTTTTTAACAAGGCATCAAGGATGTCATCCCTTGAATCTTTTGAGTACCTAACGAATATGTCAATAAAAGCCACCCAAAACCTCAATTGGGAATCCCTATTTCTAAGAAGATGCCTATGACACAACCTACTCTCCATCTACCCTTATTTCTACGATAGAAAAATAAAGTAAGTTATATTCACAATTGTCCACTATTTCTATGGCCACATATAACCCTCTATCAAGGATAGTATGGGTTCCCAAGAGTTCACATACATCTCTCTTTCAAGGATGATAAGAGATTTCAAGACTTTGGTGTTTTTATTCAACAAAACCATTTTGGGTATTTGGGGTTTTCACCAACAAATCCCAACTATTTAAACCAAGCAATAGTGGAATCCACAATCAACAACTAAGTATAATACAAAAACATCAGCACCCAAATACAATCACACCTTAGTTCAACATAATCCCAAGACTAAATAATTTAACTAATCATGAATAAAAGTAAGAAACATATACAGTAAATATTTTTCAAAGCATCTATTCTTCACAAATAATAAAATTAAAGTCTCCAAATTTAATAATAAAACTTGCACAATTTAGGGTTTATACTTCTAATTAAAAAATGCACTAGTGTGCAATACCCAAAAGAGAAAGGGTTAAAGCCTATAAGAAGAAATGGGTTCGACTGGGTGAAATGACAAAACCGACCATGGGAAAAATTCTTGCTTAGCCATAATTATAGGAGGTTTCTCACGATTGCAGTTACCGCGGCCGTGGTAAGGATACCATGATTGCAATATTTTAACCTGCTTGACTGACCACGATCGCTGCCCACAGACTGTAATCACAGTAACTGAGGCTTTTTTCTACTCCAGGTCCTCCAACTGCACTTCTTTCCTTATTTTTTCTATTTTAGCTCAAATCTACATCTTTAATTCTCCTAACCTATGTGCCTGTAAAATATGAAAATTAGTGTATAGAATTATCAATTTGTCTCACTTATATCTGTAATTCATAGTAGTGTGCACAATTATTGAGTGCAATTGAGTATTAAATTCATCACTCATCACTAGTAATATTGAGGAAAATTTAAAGAAGATCCTGGCTAAGCAAGAAGAAATGGTTGCTGAAATCAAAAATCAACAAGTGGCTCAAAAGCAGTTTGAGCAATAGTTGCGGCAACTATCACAAAAAATAAATACTAGGACTCAAGGTGGTTTGCTAAGTGATAATAAACCTCTAAAGCAATTTATGACAATCTCTTTGAGGAGTAGTAAGGATCTTAACGATAGGTCTCTAAAGGAAAATCCGAAGGTAAAGGCAGAGTTGGTTCCACAATAGATTGCAGGAAGAGATGTTGGAAATTAAAAAAAGTTTGAGTACCCAAATGCTAAGGCTATTGAGCAGGTGATTGAAAAAATACCACTACCATTCCCACTGAGGCTTAAGAAGTCCAAGGAGGATGCTTTTATTAATAAGTTCTTTGACATATTTAGAGAACTTCTTATTAATTTGACTTTGTTAGATATTTTATAGGGAATGTCTATGTCTAAGTACGCTAAGTACTTAACGGATGTGGTGACTAACAAGATTAAATGGTAGGAGATTGAAACACTGGCACTTATTGAGGAGTGCAACTCTATAGTGAAAAAAAGATGCCCAAGAAACTTAAGGACATAGGGAGTTTCACCCTCATGTTTATGACTCTTGTATGTTGTTTGCTTAATATTGATGACTCTTGTATGTTGTTTTCTTAATATTAAATTCATGTTATTATTTGGTTGAGAGTTTATATGTAATGCCTCAAAACTTGGTCTCAGAACGTCACACGGTGACCAAGACTATGAGTAGCCTTAAGCTAACCCTATCTGCATACTACTAAGCCTACATCTATAGACATAAAAGTCATGCTAGAATGCGGAAACTATCTGAAATATCTAAGAATAATATCTGAAACATCAATACTGAATAATATGAATCAAAACTAGTAGTCTGACAAGCCTCTACTACTAATAACTAGAGAGTCACTGGGACAAATCCTCAGCTAACTCGAACTGTCTAGAATGAATACTAAAATCATATAAACTAATAAGCAGGAAAATCTGAATAAATAAGTCCCTAAATTATGAGGACACCAACTGTTGGATGTAGATTGAGATGCTTGAACTACTCACATTGATGATACTGAGTACCTGAACCTACATTATGAGGCCATGTAACACATAGACGTATATGTTGATCAGTACTTTAAGGATGTACTGAGTATATGGGGGTGAAGTGCAAGAGTAAAAATATTATATCATCATCATCATTTATAAAACAATGCATGCTAAATGTAAATGACTCACATAAGCTGGAATATCTGAAATACTGAAAATAACAGTTACGAGGAGCAAATCATACTTTATAAGTCTAGTGAGTCGTAACATTTATTTCTAAAAGTTGTACTTGTATAAATCATGATGTCTAAGTGTAGAAGGGACTCACTCTTAAACTAGAAATTTGAAAACTAAAATCTAATGCTAATACCTTTCTGTAAAGCATAATCTAAGTAAAACTTGTGAGCCTTTACACTTAATTTCTAAAATCTATTTTGTTATTCTTTTCTTTTCTTTTAGCAAGAAGGAAGGTTCTCTTCAGTGACACAAACCATATGAGCTACATGGAGTTCAACGTCTTATCCTCTTGAGGAAGAAACCTCACATTGGGGAGAGGTTTCATACTCTTTCCAGTGAGTATAACCTACTTTCTATGTTATCGATCACAAGCTAAATCTGTCATCTTTATAGAAATAGGAATAATCTGAATCAGTACCTATTTTCGCTCATAGTTTTGTGGAAGATAGGGCACGCTAATACCATACTTCTCGCTCGATGCTAAATATTAATCCCTCTTAAATTTGTATTCTCAAACCATTGGAAATCAACTTTTTAAAACTAGCATAAGCGTTCATAAGAAAAAAAACCAGTTATGCATTTATCTGAGTAAATCTGTAAATGAAGTTGTTCTAAGTTTTTTAAGCTATAATAATCTGTAAAGTAGATTTCAAAGAAAATCCAATGATCGAAACATCAATGCTTTACTGAAAAACTATAAATAACCTGATCATAAGATGCTTAAAGAATCATCTCTCTTGAAATTATAATAATTAGTCTTGAGATAATAATCCATACTTCAATCTCATGTTAAAACATCATAAGATTAATGCTTGGTAATTTAAACATTCATAAATAAACTTAAAATTTGAAAAATTCTGCAATATGCAAGATAATATGAACATAGACATGCAATTCAACTTCTAAAATCATTCAAAAACTCATAATTTTGGAATTGGAAAGAAAGGGCATGAACCCTAATATAAAATCATGTATAAACGTTCAAAGTCATATGAATTCGTAATTAAAAACTTTGTTTTGGGTTCAAGGATGTAAGAAGATCCTTGTTCATAACCCCACATGCCTTGATTTATGATTAGATGAAAAAACTTGAGTTATTGATTCCTAATTGAGTTCTTGGGGATGAGTTCTTGATTATCTTTCCTTGGAAATCCTCAATTTTAAGCTTTCTTGGAGAATCAATGGAGGGTTTTGATTTCTTGGAGAAAAAGCTTTGGAACTTTAGGGTTTTGCTTTGGGAGAGAATGGATGAAATTGGGCATAAAGTGCTTTGAATGACTTTAATTCTTTTTTTTGGACGAATTGGGGCCTTGGGAATTAACCAAAATGCCTTCTTTAAACTCCTAGATGGAAATCAACTTTCTGGATTTAAGATAAGATGTGAAATGACTTTAGGGACACACTGAGTTACTTGACTACTCAAAGACTGGCTCATCTGGAAACTGAAACTTCACCACTTGGGTGCGATAATCTATGGATGCATACCAAGAATGGAGCCAATCCATGCAAAAAATAATATCAAAGTCAACCATATCTAACTCTATTAGGTTTGCTAATATGACTTTATGGAGGACAGTAATACGACATTTTCTATAAATTTATTTAGCAATAATTGACTTACCTACTGGGGTAGAAACTAAGAAGGGCTCAGGGATATTTTTAGAACTTATCTCAAAATTCACTATGACTAATGGGGTCACATAAGAGAAACTCGACCCAGAGTCTAACAACACATAAATATCAAGATGAAAGACACAAAACATACCAGTAACAACACTTGGTGAATCCTCCTGCTCCTGACAGGATGGTAAGGCATAAAACTGATTTTGGTACTGACCATCACCGGTACTCGATGATGTGCCCTAAGGAGAGATTGGGCAACCTACAGGAGCTAGTGCACGCATAGCTTGAGTCTGAGGATGAATATCTCTTTTTCCTTGCTTAGTATGCCGACAATCTCTAATACCATGAACCAACTTACCATATCCAAAACAACCCCTCTGGCCAGATAAATACTCACCAAGATGAATTTTACCACACCTAGTACATAGAGAGTAATTGGGCCTACCACCCATACTATTCTGGGATCTGGACATAGAAGACTTACCCCACTGCTCCTGCTACCTCTGAGAGTGGGAGCACTAGCTGAAGATAGTGCTAGCATAGATAAACAATTCTAAAATTGTGAATAATTTCCTTCCTGAGATCTAGCCTAGCCATACTCAAACTTCTCTATTCTAGCCTTCTTATTTCCTCCCTCTCATTCCTTTAACTTATCTGCTTCAATCTGCTGAGCAGGTCTTATCAATCTAGAAAGATCCATGTCTTCAATGGGCATAGAGGTCCTACACTCCTTGACTACCAAACCAAACACTCTATTAACAAACTTACTCATACTTACCTTAGGCTTAGCCATCATATCTAGGGCATACTTAGACAACTGATTGAACTTAAAGCAGTACTTTTTCACTGTCATCAAACCGTACCTCAAATTCACAAACTCCTCTATCATAGATTTGCTCATCTCATGCAGGAAGAACCTTTCTAGAAAAACATCCTAAAACACCTGCTAACTCATAGGAGCTACATTCTCAACTCTACCATTCTTTTATATAACCACCTAATCATCAGTTA
Organism: Capsicum annuum; assembly: GCF_002878395.1. Classification (NCBI taxonomy): domain Eukaryota; kingdom Viridiplantae; phylum Streptophyta; class Magnoliopsida; order Solanales; family Solanaceae; genus Capsicum; species Capsicum annuum. The sequence continues at coordinate 58,679,658 of NC_061121.1, read as the reverse complement.
TATCCTTTAATCTATAGAATGCTAACTCTATACTCTCTTTCTCAGAAATATACAAAATATGGGCGATCTTCTTTACCTTATCTAGATAAAGTTATGTGTCCTTACCTGCTTTATACCCAAAGAATTCTGGTGAGTTCATTCTTATACAGTCTCTAATTCTAGCTACTGCTAAATCACCATTCTGCTGGAGTAGGACTGCAGCCTAATTTCGATGGTTACCATGAACATTAGCAGTCACAGCTTAGGCCAATGCCTGAAAGGCAGCCCTAAACTTAGGATGGGATAATTCTCATACAAAGGGTCTACGGGCTGGTAACCATTTCTGCAGGCATTAGCTCGACGAACAGACATTTTTAACTGTCACATAAGAGCATGGGTTTAAAGTAGATAGAGAAACTATAAGAATGATAGATCATAAAAGAAAGAGATAATTTCCAAAGAATGTTCCATATCCTTTTGCCCATAAATAAGTTGCGCTTTACACCCATGATCAAGACTCTGTATAATGCGGCTTGTCTAACTCCATAAGAATCTTATAAAACCTTAGGCTCTGATACCAAGTTTGTAATTCCTCAAAACAAAGTCTCAGAACATCACACAATCCCCAAGACTATAAGTAGCCTTAATATAACCCTGTCTACATACTACTAAGCCTAAATCTCATAATAATGGAAGTATAGGCATAAAAGTCATACTAGAATGCAAAAACTATCTAAAATATATGAGAATAATGTCTAAAACATCAATACGAAATAATCTAAATCAAAACTAGCAGTCTGACAAGCCTCTACTACTAATAACTAGAGAGTCACTAGGACAAACCCCCTAGCTAACTCAAACTGTCTGAAAAGAAAACTGAAATTAAATAAACTAATAAGCTGAAAAATCTGAATGAATAAGTCCATGAACTATGAGGACTCACCAATTTTTGAGTGTAGATGAAGATGCTCAAACTACTCACGCTGAAGATACTGGGAACCTGAACCTATATTTTGAGATAACGTAGCACATAGACGTATAAATAAATCAGTACTTTGAGGATGTACTGAGTATATAAGGGTGAAGTGCATAAATAAAACATTATCTCATCATCATTATTTATAAAATAATGCATGCTAAATTTAAATCACTCACATAAGCTAGAATATTTGAAATACTAAAAATAACAGCCACGAGGAGCAAATCATACTATATAAGTCTAGTGAGTCATAACATTTAGTTCAAAAAATATACTTTTATTCTCTCTTTAAATCATGTTGTCAAATTATAGAAAAGACTCACTCATAAATCTCAAATTTAAAAACTAGAATTTCAAGCCAATACCTTTTTGTAAAGCATAATCTGAGTAAAACTTATGAGCCTTTACACTTAGTTTTTAAAAAGCTATTCTGTTATTCTTTTATTTTATTTTAGATAGCAGGGAGTTTTTCTTAACCAACATAAATCATGTGAGCTACATAGATTCCAATGTCTTGTCCTCCTGAGGAAGAAAACTTATGTTAGGGAGAGGTGTCATACTCTTTCCAGGGAGTATAACCTACTTTCCATGTGATCGATCACAAGCTAGATATAACATCCATATAGAAATGGGAACAATCTCAATCAGTACCTACGTTGGCTCATAGCTCTATGGAAGATAGGGCACGCTAATCCCTCACTTCCTGCTTAGTGCTAAATACTACTCCCTCTTAAATCTGTATGCTTAAACCAGTTATCTAAGTAAATCTATAAATAAAGCTATTCTGAGTTTTGTAAACTATAATAATCTATAAAGTGGATTCCAAAGCTAAACCAATGATCGTAAGATCAAAGATTTACTGAAAAACTATAAATAACCTGCTCATAATATACTTAAAGCATCATCTTTCTTGAAATCATAATAATCAATCTTGGGATAGTAATCCATGCTTTAATCTCATGTTAAAACATCATCATATTTATGCTTGGTAATGTAAACATTCATAAATCAACTTAAAATCTGGAAATTTCTGCAATATGTAAGAAAATATCATCATAGATATGCAATTCAACTTCTAAAATCATTCAAAAGCTCATAATTTTGCAATTGGGAACAAGGGGTATGGACCCTACTTTAAAATTATGTATAAACATTCAAAATCATATGAATTCGTTATAAAAAACTTTGTTTTGGGTACAAGAAGGGAAGAAGATCCTTGTTCATAACCCCACATACCTTGATTGATGATTAGATAACGAAACTTGAGTTATTGATTCCTAATTAAGTTCTTGAGGATGAGTTCTTGATTATCTTTCCTTGGAAATCCTCAATTTTAAGCTTTCTTGGAGAATCAATGGAGGATTTAGATTACTTGGAGAAGAAGCTTTGGAGCTTTAGGAATTTGCTTTGAGAAAGAATGGATGAAATTGGGCATAAAGTGCTTAGAATGAGTTTAATTAGTTGTTTTTTATGAACTGGGGCCTTGGAAATTGACCAAAATGCCCTCTTTAAACATCTAGACGGAATTATAAATGTAGCATTTTTCTAATTTGGGTGGCCACCACGATGCGGAACTATTACGGTGGCTTACTGAAAACTGCCAATTGGGACCTTGAAAATCACCGAGACATGGAGCTATCATGGTAAGCCTTTGGAATGCTATTTTGGCCACCTCTGTGATGTGCCATTATTGCGGAGGCTCACTGGAAATTTGCGAAATTTAAAATAGGACTCTTCTGTGACGCGGCATGATTGCGGAGCTTTATTGAAAAGTGAAAATTGTAAGATTGGACATAACCATGATGTGGTGGAATTGCAGAGTATCACTAGAATTTGACAATTGTGATTTTACACTTCTCCACGATGCACTACGGGCCCAAATCACGGTGTTTTATGACTAAAATTTAAAATTGCCATAACTTCTTACTCTGTTATCAGATTTAGGTGAATCTTATATTGTTGGAAAGCTAATTCAATTTCCTATACATAGGAGGGTTTGAAATAGGAAAATTTCATATGAAATAAATACTATTAAATTTAGAATCAATCCCTTAGTATTCTAGGAATAAATTTAGGCTAGGAAAAGTATGGGGTATTACAATACAATGATCTGACTTGAGTTAAACATGTTACATGTGTGTATGAGGTTTTTTGCATATTTCTGATTGCATTTGATTTCTAGAACTTTTCTGGCATGTGTGCAAAGCAAAACAAAGAATGTGGGTTTAGGAGATGATGCATGAACTTCTTTGATATCCATGTTTACACCCTTGTTTACCAACCCTTATGCATAATCATTATTATCCCCATTGAGCCTTAGTGTATTGTTTTTGGTAGCCTCATATGTAGCCGGTATCCTTTTCTTTGTTGACCTTAATTTGATCCAAAGATCCTAAGCACTTTAGTTAAAAAAATGATAAGGTTAAGGAGTGTGAAATTAAGAGGGAGAACAGGTAAAAGTGAGCCCCAAAAAGTAGCTAGCGTTGTTAAAAAGTTTATGTGATTTGGGTGGGAGTAATTTAATAAAAGAGAATCATTGAATCATGTGTTGATGTAAAATCCTCTCTTACCATTATATGTGAACTAGCTTAAATAAATGGGGAAAAACAAAAGAAAGTGTGAGGTAGAGGTGGTTTTAGAAAAGATCCTAATGTTATATGAATTGTACCAAAGCGCTTAAGGAGATAGTCAGAATTACTATCAAGAATAGTTCCTACCCATACCTTAGCCTACATTACAACCCTTTAAGTCCTACTTGATCCTAAACCTTAACACTGTAATATTAGTAGAGTACTATACTAAGGGAAAGCCTATGGTTCATCTTGTGTGACTTGTGAATTCTTTCGGAGAGTGAGCATAATTTGATTACTATACCTATTTATGGGACAAACTGCATTTATATGAGTGATTATGGGTACTCTCTTATTGTGAGAAAATATATTTGATGATAGTTGGGTGATTTATATGATATTAGTGATTGAGTAATAAGCATGAGTTTGCAAACTTGGTGATATACTTCTTGAGTTTGGGATGTCTTAAAGTGGTATTCTTGAGCTTTCAAATGTATATAACAGGCTTAGTGTAGAAACTTGATATCTGTGAAGTAATTGTAGTACCAGCTTGAGTGTCTTGCTTGTAGTAGTAGTGATGGAGTCTTTTTCGATTTAATTCTTAAAGTAGAGAGTTTTTCCAAGACGAACAAGGCTCTAAGTGATGGTGATAATCTTTGGTGGATTTATGCACCTAAGTGTAGTTATCCGACCTTAATTAGCTTGGTTCTGAGGATTTCTATTGTGATTATTTTATTAATATTTATATAATTTATCATGTAATTATCAAACAACTTCTTATAATGTTTAATTTATTTTTCAAATAAGTTTAGAATAAATTTTTTCACTTAAAGTTTAGACTAGAAAACTAGTGTTACTAGCTTGAGCTATGTGTTGTTCTAGTTGATCTCGGTGGATTCTAGTGTGTGTAATAAGTAACTAAGGGTAAAACTGTATAATTATGTGTGTAAAAACTTGTTTATAGTGCTTAAGGTTCAATTTAAACAAGCTAAGAGAAAAAAAACATTTTGTTAAAGTGCAAACACGAAAACTAGTACTCTTAGTTTGAGGTATGTTCCTTCCTAGTTCATCGTGTAGGATTCGATTGCGTTTTGAGCTCTAATTTGGGGTGTTTAAATTTTTTATTATGATTGTTAAGTTTATAAATTTGATATATTGTTGATATAAAAGATGTAAATCAAGATAAAAGATCATCACAAAGCAAGGAACAAAGAACCAAACGCATGGGGTACAATGAGACCAAATCTGGAATTTTGGGACTCATTGCATACTGCGGACCTTAGGCATCGCTCTTGGGCTATGAATCTACATGGAGGGCATTTAAAAATATTATTTCTAGTATATCACCATTATATCAACATGCGATGGACCCTAGGCCACGTGATAAGGGCGTGGCATGTTGACTAAGTAAAAATCGAAAACTTTGGTCCTACTATAAATAGGACATTTAAACTTTTATGTAAACATCTTGGAAGACCTTGGGAATTTTAAATACAATTGAGAAGGATTCATTTTGAGTTTTTATTTCTTTACTTTAGTTTGTTTATGAATTATTACATGGATTCATCCATTGTGACTTTGTGTATGTCCATGAGTGTCTAAACACCCATTTTCGGGGTTAAGGCCAAGAGCATGATTACTTTTATTATGAATTGAATTGGATTTGGTTATTTGTCATTGTTGGTTTTTTATTTATCCCTTCTATCACTATTTTATAGATTCACAGCCTTTAGAATAGATGCTTAATTCTTTCATGAACCCAGAAGAAGGAACGATAGGATAGAACGTGGGATAAATGGCATAGAATTGTAATATTTCAATTGAATGAAGTTATGATTTACATTTAGGATAGGAATATTCCTGTGTTCCCTATTTAGTTTGATTACGTATGAAATATGAATGCATCTAACTTAGTTCTTGCATCCCCACTCAATGGTGTAGTTGTGGGGATAAGTTATATAGTTGATGAGAGGTTCGGAAGGTTGTAGTCATAATATCAACCCTATGGACCAAAGACCTAGATAATTAACCTAACCAATGAACTTGTATAGATAAGTATGATATTTCATAGTGCCTTAACCCTGGTTTCTCTCCGTTCTTATTCAATGTCCTTTAATTTACCATATTATTTATTTTACTTTCAGTTGATAACTCTCAAACAAATTTACTTAGTTTAGCACTTGCTAAAACTTAATAGTTGAACTAGAGCTGAATAGTTGCTTAATAAAAGTCCTTTTGGGATCGATATTTGTCTTTCTTAAGGCCATTGTACTACTTGGTGAACCACCTACACTTGTATGTGTGCTTGGGCTCAACATAAATATAGTTTCAAGGAGGATGATTCATTATTTTATATATGCATCATACCATCCCCAAGACTAAATTACAAGCCGAGAAAAGTCCTATAGTTATCCCAGTCTAACTGTTTGAAAAACTAAGGTATAGAAAATAAGAGCAAGCCCATAGTACTTTTGGCACATTGTTTGAACTTAATTATGAGTGTGAGTGTTTTGATATAGTCCCTATATTAATATGTATTATAATAAGGTGAGAGTGTAGACTTCCTTGCTGTAAGGGTACATGAGCTGTATTGTTAACTATTTATTTGTTTTGATAGTGTCAGTTACATATTTGTTTGGTTGTTTGTTACTAATCTGATTCCATAGATTTATTCCTTTAGTGTCATGATATTGTGTTACATGAATAAACACAGTGGTTTTGAAAGTTGTGCAATAGGAGAGGGTGGAAAGTTAAGCTAAAGTGAATAAATTAACTGTCGTAGGTTTCTTAGGTTTCTTTTAGTTAAGCATCATGTTTTTTAATTATGTTTCAGTTGCATGAATGCAAACATTCTAAGTTGGGGTGTTGATATGCCATGATTTCGTAGGACTTTCGATGCTTAAAAGAAGGAAATTGTGAAGGAAATTAGGTATTCTTGTTGTAAATGATATGAGTTTATATTGATTTTGCAAGAAAGTATGGTTCAGAGAAAAGACTATAAAAAGGACTAAGAGTTGTTGAAGAGGTAGCCCACGAGTCAACCCATGACTTGTGGGTAGTGCCTATAATTCGTGAGTAGAATTTTTGAGTTAAATTTCTGAAGATGTAAGCTAAATCAGATTTGCACTAGTCTACCTACAATTTGTAGGTACAACCTATGACTTATTCATTCCAGTCGTGAGTTGGAGTTTCGAAAGGTTAAAGTGTCTATGATTTGCATGAGTCCAAGGGACAATTCATGGGTTATACCTACTACTCATCCCATGAATCGTTAGATGATGTGGTCCCTAGTTTCCAATACTATTTAGGATAGGTTATATTTTGTATCTAAAAATACCCCTTGGATGTTTTATTATCAGTTTACACACTCTTTATACTTTTGACATTATTTTGAGTTCTAAGATACATTATTGATATTGGAAATATTTTTCTTGGTTTTTAGGGTTTATAATTGATTTGATATTTTGGGTTTTCATTCTTAGTCTTCATAAGTTCATCATCATGATTTCATCTATGAAATATATGTTTATTCTTACAACCATGAATAGGTAAATCCCATAACTAGGGTTGTGGGAACCCTGATGAATTAGTGAAGCAAGTTAAGTGTGAAGTTATTAGGTGTTCATGCATATATTAGGATTTTCTTTGTTTTGATTGATTTCTTAATGGTTTCAAATATTAGAAACTCACCGATATTCGATACTTTCTCAAGATATAGGTAGAGATTAGGAAAAGAAGACCACAATAGTAATTTAAAGTTATCAACCTTTATCTAAGTAACTTAAGACAATGAGAAGATAGTTAATATGAGATCATAAAATAAGGGTTAGTAATGCGATGCACTAAGATTGAGAGGATATGAGTGAAATTGACCCAAACCAAGGTCAAGAGATGGTTAGGTGATACATAACTTGTTAGCTTTTGCATACAAGTCATCAAGATAGATTGACAAGTATGAGCAATTTGTGGAGTTATGAAGTCAGGAGAAACACAATTCTAGTGCTTGTCTCATATTGATCAAAACCCTAATTTCCTAACATCACTATCTTTACTCTTATTGTTATAAAATCCCACTTTTACTTTACGCAATTTCCAAATACACTAGCAAGCTCTTGATAGATTTTTGGCCAATTTCTCGTGGATTCGACCCCAACCTAGTTGGGTACTATATTTGACTAACAATCTCCTTATACCTTCTTGAAGGCGTCACTTGGGTGAAAACATAAGTTATGAAATAACTAAATTTAACTAAAAATGTGGTTCAAGTTTAAAAGTCTTGTTAAAACTATCTTTCTAGGAGATTTTCTTAACGTACATACTCTATTTGAGGTATATGGAGCCCAACTTGTAACCCTTGTTGGGAGAAGATTTTGTACATAATTGTAAATCTTATTGCTATTCATTTCCCTTACTTTTACTAATTTTGGGAGCTATATTTTATATATATTAATTTTCTTGAGCTTAAATTGTCTTATGAACTAATGGATGTGATTAGTGTGTCAGGTTCAGATTTTGCCAAGATCAAGCTTGAGTAGTTGTTGATGAAGAGCTTGTTGATGATGAATGTATTTCATTGGATATTAGGATGCAAGATGGGATGAAAATAGAGGTTTGAAGGGTACTATGGACCATGAGACACAAAGACAAGTTAAATGAGTGCTCTTGGTAGAAAAATATAAGGACATAACATCCCTCTATGCCATGAAAGTTGTATTCTATAGTGGTGGCATGGCATGGAGATGTCATAAATTCAAGTAGCAAAAAACAATAAAGGAGCACAATATTAGGGTGGCACAAAGGATATCCTTTGCAATTTTCACTTGAAAATAAATGGGACACTTGTTTTAGTTTTGTAAATATTACATATGTCCTTAAGAGTAGAAAACACATGCAAGACTTGAACTTAGGGTTTTTTCCTCCACTCTTCTCTTCTATTTCAATTATCATATGAACAATTTGAATTTTATGATGTTTATTTTGAACATTAGTGGCTAAAAACCTTTATTCTGGGGCTGCGACCAAATTCATGATTGCATTCTTATAATTTTAATGCTTGGCACATTAAGATACATCCATATTACTCTTTTGAACCAGAAAGGAGAGTCATTAAGATAGAACAAGGAGTTTAGAGATGAGTTCTCATCTTTTAGAAAGTAAAGATTTTATCGTATTTAGGATAGGAATATAATTAGAATGACTTATTTGGTTCAAATATGAGAGGATATATTAATGCATCTAAACTAGATTACAGAATACCCTCTCAATGATTTAGATGTGATACCCTTTTAAGTAGATGATTAAAGATTTAGAAGGCCATTATATTATCAACCCTGTGAACCAACAACCTAATATACAACGTAATCAATAAGAAAGTAACGATATGCAAGATTGGAAAAAGAGACTTGAACATGGAATTTCCATGTCATATTGTTTACAACTTTTCTAAGTGTGTAACAATTTTAAATATTGATTGTTAGTTTTCTTAGAATCACAAACAAACCTTATCTTAATCAAATACTTTCACCCTTGTTTGAGACACCAGTATAAATTGAGTTAAGGAGATTACTAGATTTGAAGTCCCTGTGGGTTTGATATGAACTCTTAATCCTTTATTATTGTACAGCCATGTACACATTCATGTTTATTTGAAAGCAATAAGCTTTTGGAATCATCGCCGGGGACATAGAAAATAGTGATTTTCTAATTTTAGTTTTTACTGAACCTTTACACGTGTTGACAACTTGATCATTGCAGCAATGTTTCCAGGTATAATTTATTCATCAAGCTGGCAAGAGAAAGGGAATTGGTTGAACCGTATTTTGATCCTAAATAAGCATTTTGTCTAAGGTGAGAGCTTAAATATTCTATTAAATACATTTAGTTAGCTGATCAGGTAGAAATTGTTCCTATAGATATGGCAAGATCGAGGCTGGTTCATGAGGTAGAAATTCCACCCGCTAATAATGTCACCTCTAGCATTTGTCGACCAAAAGAAGGAGGTCAATTCAAGCTTAAGCAGAATTTGGTACATCTATTGTACACTAATGGAAAATTTACTCAGATATCTCACGAGGAACCACTACAACACTTGTAGAATTTTCTTGAGATTAGTGATACATACATAACTATAGAAGTCTTGTTTGATTATGTCAGACTCACACTCATCTCTTTTTCTCTGTTAGCGAAATCTAAGAAGTGGTTGAAAGCCGAACCACCTAATTTTATTACCACTTTGGAATGATTTGGGAATAAAGTTTTTGATTTATTTCTTTTCATCTAGAAAGACCACAAAATAGAGGAGTGAGATCTTGGGCATCATATAAAAAGATGGCAAGAATTTGTATCAATATTAGAGAGGTTTAAGTCTACTCTTTGTAACCACCCACACCACCATCAGACTATTGAGGTTCTGGTACATACTTTTATAAAGGGTCATAAACCTAACATAAAGATTCTTTTGGATTTAGCAGTTGGTGGACAATCCTTAGAAAGGACATATAATGAGTTTATATGTTTTTGAATCTTATATCACAAGGAAATTTGAGATGGAATATAGATGTTTAGAGAAGTACCATGAAGAAGGTTTCAAAGTTACTTGAAGTGGATCAATTAATAGTCATAGCAGCAGAAATTTTTTCCTTGCAGAGTAAAATGAATACTGAGTTCAGCAACTTGAATTTGGGACATCAGCATCATTCTGTGAATTTGTGCAGCAAACTTAAAATTCATGTGAGATATGTTGTATTAGTGATCACTCAACAAATGCTTGCCAAAAATAAAAAATCAGTAAACTTTGTAGGTAATTCTCAATGCCAAGGAAATCAAAATTTTAGGGACACTTATAACCTAAGTTGGCAGAATAGGGAGGAAATCAAAGGCAGAATTCAATAAGTATAGGAACCAAGTGGGAAATTAAAATCTTCAACAACAGGCTCAGAGTGGTTACTCTAATGTTAAATCTAGCAATATTTAGGATATGTTGAAGTAGATTATGTCTAACAAGAACAGATGGCAACTGACATAAAAAATTAGCAATTAGCCATAAAGACCTTAGAGGGTTAGATGGGACTGCTTGCTGGGGAATAGAACACTAGATCTCAAAAAGGTCTATAAAGTGATATAGAACCTAATCCCAAGAAGGTTAATACAACTTCCAATAGAAGTGGTAGCCAATTAAAGGAGTTAGAGCCCAAGAAAGCAACTCATAGGGTTGTGGTATGAGATAAGAAAAAAATAGAGGCTAAGAAAGAAATGAATAGTGAGAATAATTTAACAAGTGTGAATCCACCTCCCCTATTCCCATAAAGGATGAAAAATAAAAAGAAGAAAGCATGTTTTCCAAAGTTATTGATTTATTAAAGCACGTGTACGTTAATCTTCTTCTTGTTGATGTTTTGTAGAGAATTAATAAGTATGTTAAGTACATAAAGGATATTGTTGAAACCAAGAATAGGTTAATGGAATATGCTACCATTGCACTTAATGAAGAACATACTTCTCAAATTTAGAATACACTTCCAATTAAGCTCAAAGATATAAGAAGTTTCACCATTGGGCTGTCTATAAATGCTCGGTGATTGTGTGACCTTGGGGATAGCATTTAGTTGATGTGCACTTCATTGTTCAAAAAGATTGGGTTGGGGAGTCCAATGCCTTCCACAGTGATTCTACATTTGGATGATTGTTCGCTTACAGGACTAATGGAATATTCTAAGATGTGTTAGTGTAAGTAGGCTTGCTTATTTTCCTTGTGAATTTAACTACTTAGACTTTAATGTGCATTCAGAATTCTTATTTTAGGGCATCCATTTTTGTTAACTGGACATCATTTGATAGATATGGCTTCTGAGTAGCTAACTATATGAGCTCTTGATAAAGTTAAGGTGTTTGATACGTACAAAGCAATAAAACTTCCAGCAATTTATGAGGATTTATCTGCTATCAAAGTAGTAGATCTTAAGTCAGAGCTCCTACTTATTACTTCCAAGGATCCCTTGAAAAGAGCTTTGGTGGGGAATAATATATTTGGAGATATAGACGCTAATGAGAAGATTCAAATTTTAGATGTTCTAAGCATCCTAATTCACATGGGCGAATGCAAACCTCTAAATAGACCCCTTGACCTCCTCCCAAGCCATCTATTGATGAAGCTCCAAAACTAAAGATGAAGAAATTTCCTCCACACCTTAAGATGATTTCTTGGGGGAGTATAATACCATACATATTATTATATCTGTAGGATTATCTGATGTACAGGTTAAGGAGGCATTAGAAGTTCTTAAAAGGATGAAGAAATCTATTTGGTGGAAGATGTCAGATATTCTAGGTATAGGTCCTTGATTTTGCACGATAAAATTTTCATGAAAAAAGGGTACTAGCAAAATGTATAGCACTGGAGAAGATTAAATCCAATTATGCAAGAAGTGGTAATAAATAAAGTGATCAAGTGGCTTGATATAGGCATTGTGTAACCTATTTCAAATAGCAAGTGGGTGAGCCCTATCCAATATTTCCCTAAGAAGAGAGGCATGATAGTGGTGACTAATGATAAGGATGATTTCATCCTAACTCACACAATGACATGATGAGGGACTTGCATGGACTATAAGAGGCTCACTAACTCACACAGTGATAGGATAGGGGACTTGCATGGACTATCAAAAACTCAATGATACCACTCATAAGGATTATTATTACCGAATTTATTTCAATGACCCGATGTTGGACAGACTTACTAAACAAGTGTATTATCACTTTTTTTATGGATATTCTAATTATAATCAGATAAAAATAGCACCAAAAGGTCAAGAAAACACCATGTTCACCTGTTCTTATATGGCATACGCCTTCAGGCATATGCCATTTAGGCTGTGAAATATGTTGACTACTTTCAAGCATTGCATGATGGCCATATTCTACAACTTGGTGGAAGATTTTATCAAGGTATTTTGGATGATTTTTTATTTTTGGTAACTCATGTTCAGTGTGTGTACAAAATCTTGATAAGGTCCTAGCGATATGTGAAGAGACTAATTTGGTATTAAACTAGGAGAAATGTCACTTTCTAGTCAAAAAAGGCATTATCATTTTCCATAAAGTTTTGCAAAGAGGACTAAAGGTAGATCAAGTGAAAGTGAAGGTTATTGAAAAATTACCATCATCTTTGTCAGTCAAAGGTGTATGCGGTTTTCTTAAGCATACCTGATTCTCGAGGAGATTTATTAAATATTTCTTAAAGATATAAAGATCTATGAGTAAATTTCTGGAAAAAGAAGTGAAATTTGAATTTGGGGTTGATTGTTTCAAAGTATTTGAGAAGTTTAAGAAGAAGTTGATAGAATCTCCTATCTTAATGGGTCCTGATTGGAAGCTCCCTTTTGAGTTAATGTGTGATGTAGTGATATTTTAGAGAGAATAGTGTTGGGTTAAAGAAAGAAGAAGATTTTCCACTCTATATACTATTCAATAAAAACTCTTAATGCTAGCTAAAAGAATTACACGGTGACTAAGAAAGAGATGTGGCTCTACTTTATTCTTTTGAAAAGTTTAGATCTTATTTGGAGGGGATTAAATTGATAGCCCACACTGACCATGCTATAATCATGTACTTATTTAATAAGAAAGATTCTAAGCTCATGCTAATTATATGGATTTTGTTTCTTTCTGAATTTCATCTTGAGGTTTGAGATAGAAAAGGAACAGAGAATCGGGTGATAAACCATTTGTCAATGCTAAAGGATCATTCATATATAGTTGAATATGGGAGTATTAGAGAGTTTTTTCAAATAAATAAATCTTAGCACTAAACATTGTTGAGCAACCATGGTATGAAGACATAGAAAACTTATTGGTGATTGAAGTGTATCCACATGAAGCAACTAGCCAGCAGAAGAAGTTGTACTTTGATTCTCGCTTTTATCTATGGGATGAGCCTTATTTTTGTAAGCATGGTGCTAATCGAGTTATTACAAGAAGTATTCTTGAGTACCAGGCTAAACAAATGCTTAGTATTTGTCACTTATCACCTTATGGAGGTCATCATAGAGGAGAACGAGTTGGGGAACTTTGTTCAAAAATGCTTACACTTTTGTTAAAGAGTGTAACCAATGTTAGTAAATGGTAACTATATCCAGATAACATTAAATTTCATTAAACAATAGATTCATAGTCCATTCCCACCATCTTGGTAATCAGTACATCTTGGTCGCAGTTGACTATACATCCAAGTAGGTAAAACCAACAACTCTCCTTACTAATAATGCAAAGGTAATGGTTAAATTTTTAGAGAAGAACATTTTCAATATATTTTAAACCTCAAGAGTGATCATTATTGATGAAGGATCCTATTTTGTGAATAGTTAGTTTAAAACTTTGTTAGAAAAGTCTAGGATGAGATATAGAGCTGCTACAACATACTATCCCTAGAAGAGTGGTTAAGTTGAAGTACCAAACTGTTAAATCAAGTAGATTCTACAGTATATAGTAAATGATCAATGCAACTATTAGGCTTGCACATATAGGACATCTTACAAAATAGACATTAGGACCTCATCATATCAACTGAGATATGAGAAAGCATGTCTTTTGCCTATTGAGTTTAAGAATTAAGCTTATTGAGTGATGAAGAAGTTGAATCTCAACCATAAGATAGCATGGCAAAAATGGTTGCTTTAGTTACATGAACTTGATGAGTTTCACTTGCATTTTTATAAGAACACAAAACTTTACAAGGAGACGATGAAAAGGTAGCATGAACAACATATCATGCCTTGAGTCTTTGAGCCTGCACAAAAATTTATTGTTTTCAGGTTAAAACTTTTCCCAAGGAAGTTGAGGTGGATGTGGTCAGGACCATTACATGGAGCTTATCATGACCCAAACCTGGGCCTGGCCGTGACGGGTATCTCAAGCCCACCATGGGCCAGAGATAACCCCCTTAGCTTTACCTTAAAAAAATAAAATAAAAGTAAACAGTAAAAGCTAACCAAGGCCACAAAAGATGTATATAAATCCAAAAAGAAGACAAAGAGTCATAGCCAAACATTAATCACATCTAAATACGTTCCACAAAAGCCTTTAATCCAAAATATTATGTTGGGACATGCACCATGACTATGACAAAAGAAATCCATAAGCACTAGAAAATAAGGGAAAGTTAATAGAATGAGAAAATCCTTCGAAACCTACACCATGAAATTATACAGCTTCCGGGGATGGCCAGTACAATGAGTACTGGAGTACAATCCAAGAGAAAAGATAAAATAATAAATTTACCAAAAATTCAGTCATAAACCACATGTACAACAACTATACATATATATAGAGAGAGAGGATGCCATCATAGGGATAAGGGGCATGAAATATGACCGTTTTAAGCATTAGTCCTTAACTATGTAGCTCATATTGACCTTTCATGCACCCACGTAGGGATGAAATAGTTAGGTGTGGTGTGGGTTTTGAGCTATGGACAGAGTGGGTTTTTGTTATGCGGTGCGGTGCGAGTGCAGGACGAGTTAAAGTAAGGTTTTTTTTAAATGGTGCGATGCAGTGCGGGTTATGGGTATATGTGGGTTTAAATTAAAATAAAGCTAAAATTTAGTATTGTTCTCTTTAATATACCCAAAATTATATGTATTATTTACTTAAAATTTTATAATATTTAAAACGACATGTATAACACTACAAATAAATAATTTTATAGTAGTTTTTTTAACATCTCTATTTATTTTTATAAAAATATGATTACTCGTATACGTTATACATTTTGACAATTTTTTAGTGAAAAGTGATACAATAGAAATTAGTTATTATTTTCTAGTTGTAGATTAGAAAATATTATGATTTTCAATGGAGTTACAATTTTTCAAAAAAAAGAAAAAAATAAAAACATGCATGGGGTGGTGCGGTTTGGTTATGCGCGGGTATGAATATGGGCAGGTTTATGCGGGTTTAAAGGTAATGCGGTGCGGTGCGGTGCGATTTTAAAATTTGTGGATTTAGAAAAAACCCACACTGCACCCACACCGTACCGCATGATTGCCATCCCTACACCCACAGGCTATATGGGTCTGGTTCCTCTTGCGGGAAGGCCCCCAATCTATGCTAGCTGCATGTACCGAGGAATGGCTAAAGACACCAAGATGATAGCCATCCAAATATAATGTGTGCATCAGACACATTGGTCATAGACCCCCAACGTTGACAAACATAGTTTCCAATGTTGGTCCCTCCTAGGACTACACCTTCTCGGTGAGCTACACAATTCCCTTTAAGCCCAAGTTAAAATAATTTACGCATAAACCAACTATTACCCAAGGAGTTTTTTATTTAGGCATTTGCAACTTGGTATCATCATACCAAAA
The DNA here is from genome assembly GCF_002878395.1 of Capsicum annuum. Classification (NCBI taxonomy): domain Eukaryota; kingdom Viridiplantae; phylum Streptophyta; class Magnoliopsida; order Solanales; family Solanaceae; genus Capsicum; species Capsicum annuum. The sequence continues at coordinate 58,663,768 of NC_061121.1, read as the reverse complement.
GGGTGGTAAGCTATTCCTTTATTTCAAACCATAACCATAATCCATTTAACTATTTATACTATAATTCCTAATTTAAATTTAAAAACCATAGCCACCACAAGAATTTCAAAACCTTTTTATCCTTTTACCATTTAATCCACTACCATATTTTTAAAAGATAAGTAAATAATGCATAATCTTTGTTGAAGCTCAAATTGTCAATGTGGCTTGAGGTTAATGTCAGCACCGTACCAAAATTCATCAAACTTTGAGAAACCCAACTCACCCGTCTCAACCATTATAACCATGCACCAATTCAATTCAAATTCTTCATTTAAACCATGAGTAAACCATTTAAAACAAGATAAACTAATGCAAGATTATCACAATCCAAAGACCCTCAACCCTAGTTCAAACCCATCAGTCCAAACACATAAATATTATATAAATTGATCCAATAATATAAAATTCAAGTTAGGAAGTGTACAACATGATTGGGAATTAGAGGAATTTGAAGAGAAATTGAAGTTTAGAGCCTAATGAATGGAATCCTTGAGAAACCTCTTGTATTTCATGACTTAGGAGTTGGATAAGAGAAGAGAAATGGAAAACTCAATGAATTAAGGGTTTTCTAGGATTAGGGAACGTTTTAATTTGTTTGAAAGTGAAAAAGGATGAAAAAGCCCCCATCCCAAGCTTAAAAAATTAAACTAAGCGAGTTACAAACAGCAGGGTGGAGTGCTACTATCATGGTGACTAGACAGAGTGCCATACTCCTATGATGGATCTTAGGTGGCCTAGCACGCCGTTATCGCGAACCCTCACTAGTTCGGGATTCCAAAATGACCTCAAACGATTTTCAAAATTTTCAAAACTTACCCAAGACACCCCTTTAACATCCCTTATCATGATTCAAGTAAAAAATTATCATTACGCACGTGGGAGGATTCAAAATAAATTAGTCAAAATTTTTTAGAGCTCTCACAGGGCAGTTGATTTATGGAATGAGGATAAAAGCACGATGTGTCTTTTAAATCGGTAGAGAGTTAAGCACTACTAGGATGAGCACAAGAATAGCCATAAGACACCTATCAGATTTGTATCAGAATGATCAGGAGTGCATCTTACCGCTATGTTAAATTAGCAAATCCTCGAGAGGTGACTCGAGAATGCATTGTAATAGTTATGGTCAATAAAAAGGAAAAAATGATAAAAACCAAAGAACAAAAAAATGTGTCAAGCCTAGACTAAAACTATGATGTTTGGTAGGAGGCAATCCATATTTTTAACATATTTTATTATTTTGATGTGATTTTAGAAGATTAATTATGATCCATGATGTTGGAAGAAGGAAACAAGGGTGTAAGAATGATTTTGGAAGGTTAAGTGCTTGTGTTGGTGCCGATGTAAGTTAGAAATAAGCACTCGATGGATAAGGGAACAAAAAGTTCTCTAAGGCACTAAAATAATATGCGTGTGCTATATCACCATGCCATATAAGGTAGTTCCATTTTATTGTTATGTCATGAAAGAGAATACTCAATTTTTTTAATTTGTAGCTTAAATAGTAGGATTATGCAAAGTTAACATGCCATGGAGGCTGGGGTCCATTTTATGGTCCTGGCACGGACGGAATTAAATTCCCAAAACCTAAAAATAATAAGCCTCTATATGATTTCTGTGTCATGGATTCTAAATCCTAGGTTAGGAGTGTGTCATGGAGTAGCCAATTTTTGGGGAAAATAACTTTAAAGAAGTTGGGTAAAACCCAAAACCCTTTTTTTTAAAAACAAAAATCCCCAATTATCTTTTATTTTTATAATACTAATGTTCCACTCTCTCTAACTTTTCTCTAATATCAATGTACCATACTGCTCCAATTTCAACATTCTTCTTCTTCTTGCTTATAGGAACACCACTAGTATGTTGTCTTGACCTTCTCTCTCTCATGCACTACTATTTGTGATATGAATGAGACATATAGGTATATTGGTGTAAAAATCCATATGTTCTTGTGAAAGTCGATGTGCATTGATAGAAGTAAGCCCTACCATAATAATTGATGCAATTTTGGCATTATAGTTTATCAAGTTTATATTAATATTAATACATATGTGAGAACTAGACAGTGAGAATATGAATACACTGTGATTTAGCTGTCTGATGCATCTGTGTTGTTGATATAGATTGAGACTTTGAGCTTAATTTACATCTTGTTGAGACAAAATAGGATTGTGCTTTGTGCTATGAGTGATAAATGAAAGGGTGAGATACCATGTTGCTTGTTGTCCCTAAAAAAGTCATCGATATTTTCTGTACTTTAAATTGTAGGATGTTGTAAAGTAAAATCGCTTGATTGTTCTTGAAGTCTAGTAAAACATCATTTTCTTAGATGTAAACTTTCTTATAAGTGGTTAACGTTTTCACTTGACTAGTAAATAATAATGTGATGAATCAAAGTTGTTGTACACTCTGGTAAGCTATGAATTGATAAAATAGGTTGAGTTTTCCTATTTGTAAATAGGAACTAGTTGATGATACTCACAAAAAGGGGAAGTTTGAGTACCCTCACTTTGAAAAGTGCACCCATGCTAGTAACTAAGTATGGGATGATCCCTAAATACTATCACACTTAGTATTGGCCAGCATTGTTGTCCCTAATTTGACGTAGCTATTTTGCATTGTTTTGGCACGTACCATGTATGGTTGACAGCCAAAAGACAAAGTATTTGGTTCCTCAAATGAGAGAAGGAAGAGAAGTTTAGTTGGTGCTCATGTTCCAATGGCCCCAACAGTTCCAAAAGTGCAAAAACAAAGGTTTGGGACTAGATGGGTCATGGATGAAGGAAAGAAATAGTATAGCAAGTATCTTGAATCCAAATACTTCCTAGATGAAATAATAAATAAGGCTAGTTTGAGAAAGTATTTCCTCAAATTGTGCAAAGGATAGAGCAATTGGGCATGATTTTTGTTTTTAATGAGCCAACATAATGAAAGATGTATCTAATTAGAGAGCTTTAAGAAAATTGGGATTCGTAACATCTTGAATTTGAAGTTCAGATCAGGGGACAAGTTATTAAGATAGAAGCACACAATCTGAACACTATCTTAGGCACTCAAGAGGCTGGACCTTTTTCACTAAGGCAGCTAAACATTGTTCAACCATATGTTACAATTTGATACCTGATGAGTGGTAACATATTAATGGTAAGGTAGAGTTTCCATAAGGACCATGGTTACCGTCTTATATTTCCTTATGACTATATAAATAAGGAGGCTTATGTATGGATGAAAACTATTTGCCATTGGCTCATACCAAGTCCATACATGACTGATGTTACTTAGGATAGAGTTTATTTAATCTATGCCTTTATGCAAGATAATGTGGAGATAAATGTTAGGAATATTATTAAGTCAGCTATGAAAAATGAGAGGGATCATCATGGTCATAGATATGGATTTAGTGGTTTGCTGACAATGTTTTTAAGAAGAACTGGTATTAAAGAGGAGGCATTGGACTACAAACCACAGGTGGATAGGCGATCGATTAATATGAAAAGAACCAAGTCACTTGATATTTCTCACATACCCATGCTAACACTAGCTGTGCGATATACTTGAGATGATGAGATCACAATTGTTATGATCCTAGCACACGTACAAGTATATGTGGTCATGCAAGCAATAAAGTAGCCCTTTTGAGCTGGATTTCAAACCTATAGGGATTTGGTTTAACAACAATTTAATTCTAGCTTTACTACTGAGATTAAACAAGTGCAAGTGTAGTGACTAATGTTTGATAATTAAGAATTCAAAAGTAACCATAAATAATTCAAAATTAGAAAGTGTTGTAGTGACTAATGTTTGATAATTAAGAATTCAAAAGTAACCATAAATAATTCAAAATTAGAAAGTGTTGGAGTTAATAATGGGGAGAAATCCAAGGTCAAGGCACTTTAAACAATCCTACTAAGCTATATAAACTTGTTAACTTAGTTAATTATCTTGGTTGTTGATTCATGGGGTTGGTAACATAACTAAGGAATGGTTATCCTCTAATCATCTATATAACTTAGACCCACAACTATATTAATGAGTGGTGATACGAGAACTAAGTTAAACATATTTATATTTCATCTCATATATTAAATAAATGGGTCGAATTAGGTATATTCATATCCTAAACAAGAAATATCCAGATTTTGACCGTTCAAAAATTCTTGAGCTTTGAGCTCATTGCCTCGACTATGCCTAAGCCCTATAAGTTGTACGGTGTCCTGACGAGTCAAAAGGATGAGCCATAACCAAATTAGTAAGTTTGTGGCTTGATTCTACTCTGATTTTGAGTGGCTCAACCATAAGGATATGTTACGAGTTAGTAGGTGTAATGGTAGGGTGTCTAGTGTAAGTCCTAATTTAGGTTATGTGTTGACTATGACTAGATCCTACAAGCTGTAGGGTCCCATTGCGATTCCTGTGGCTGAGTCATAGGGTCAAAAGTGTGTGCTCTCCTAGTTACAACTTATGGTGATGAGTTGTAAGAAGTGGCTATGAGTCAAGGGTTGACCCGTAGGCAAAGACGATACTTTTTCAGCTTTTATGTTAAGTGCATTCTGGACATTTCCCCACTTATCAAAATTAAAACCCACAACTTATAACCTATTTAGGGTATCATTAGCGCTCAGAAGCTAATCTAAGTAACTTCTCAAACACTCCAAAGGCTCTCTAAATTCCCTCAAGCATGTTAAACTAGGGTTTCATTAAGTAGGTCATTTAAGGGCTCAAGAGTCAATTTCTCTCTAAATTTCTTGGTGTTTAAGGTATGTAACTCTTCCCTCATTGTTCATTTGTAAAAGTCATATATTTTAAAGTATTATTTCATGAGATGTTATGTTGGTTTTGAAACAAAGGTTGGGGTTTTTGAATGTTTATGAATTAAGTAATGTTTCTCATGGTTTACATATGATTTTTATTCTTTAATTATGGTTTTGAACTTGTGGGTGAATGGGTATGGTGAATGTACCAAGGAATGATGATACTCCCAAACTTATGACTTTTAAAGTGGTTATGACCCCAACACCATGTTGTGAACTTGGTTTTTAATTATGAGAAATATGGGAATTTGTTAAATTGAACTAGTCTTGAACTATTGCATGATATAAGGAGGTATTTGAAACACAATGGTCTAATTTAATGAAAAAAGAAAGTCAGTGTTTCCCAATCGTGTATTAATGAACAAAGGGAGTTGTTTCCCCCAAGTGGTGTAGTTGTTTTGGGCATGTTGTTATTACCTTGTAAGTGTAGTTGGTATGATGATAATAATAATGTATTCCTTAATTTAAAATATGGTTGAATGAATGGGATTGTATGATAAATGTTTTAATTGGGATATAATATGGGTTGTGTAACTGAGTTGTGAAAATGAAGGTCTAAGTGACCGATCCTAGAAATCAATTTGCCAACGTAGGGGCCAAAGTGACCAGGTATGTTTGTGTCCCCCTAATTATTATTATTTCATGATTAGGGGGTTTGAGTCCCCCTTAAATCATTATATGATTAGGTGCTTAAGTAACCTTAGTATATAGTTGGGAGGTTCGAGTCCCCCATGCATATATATGATATTATTTGCTAGTTCGTGTGGCTACATACACTAGGGCCATATCGGGGGTAAGAGATGAGGCCCATATGGCCCATAGGTATATGTTATAACGGTTGAGATACACAATTTAAAGTTTTGAAAAACATGTTAAGCCTTGTTCCCTATCCTGATATGTGATATATATATATACATGTATAAACATTTTATTATGTTCATTGTATTGCATAATGTTAAACTGTTGATTAGATCATTTTAAACTGTTGATCACGTTATTATGTTATCCTTATCCTAGAGTTGCATACTAGAGTTCACCTCACTAACCTTATTCAGACATTGTATCCCCAAGCAATGCAGGAAATTGCCATACTTCTACTCCTCCTACTCAGTTATTAGTATTCAAGATCAGCTCATGAGTTGACACTGAAGTGGTAAGATTTCATACATCATAAGTATATATTTTATGATTTGTTCTCTTATATCTTGGACTTATTTTTGGCTATGGTCGGGGGAATGTCTTAACTCTTTATCGATATTTAGTTTTGGATCATTATTTTGATGAATTTGTTTGGACTACTAGGGTTATTGGGTGGTGTTCGTTGGTTTTTTGGTCGATCGTCATTTATCGGTTATAGATATGCATTAAAATTTTCTTAAGCTATTGCATGCTATCTTGTTATATATTCAAAATTCATCTATCATTAAAGTGTTTTGTGTTTCATTTTGTTAGGTGTAGAGGATGATCTTCGGTCCACATGGGACTTGAGATACTCATCACGGCCATACCCTATTTGAGTCATGACAAAGATGGTATCAGAGCCTAGATTCGGTGCCATTGATTGTCCAACAAATCCGTTCCATGTAGAGTCTCATTTATGGGTGTATAGCGTGCCACACTTTAAGGGAGAGGTTTCAAGGCATCTAAGAATGCTTCCCTTTCTTATTGTCTTATTTAGAGCTATAGATTCTAGGGTCTTGAATCTCCACTAATTCTCGTGTGTTTTATTTTCATATAATTCCTCCAAGAATATCTAATGTCTATGGGCAACTCTTCTATCTTATCTGTGGACAGTGGATAGAGCTCGTCCAACTCTAGAAGTTTAGACCCGATCGAGGGTTGCTGCTTCTAATATCCTTGAAGGAGATCCACTAGTCCTCGCTATCCATCCTCAGGCATCTCGAGCTAATATATCTAATGTTGAGTTTTGCCATTTGATTCATTTACTTACCTAGTAGGTGGCCTCCTTAATTATGTGTGCTACTTTTGTTGCTCAATCATATGAGGCCACTAGATTTGGCCAATTCATGAGGTTGATTCCTTCTATGTTCACTATTTCTAAGCTTGAGTAAGATCCTTAAAACTTTATTGATGATATGGAAAATATCTTTCGTGTGATGCATGCTAATAATGTGGAGGGTTTAGAGTTCACAATTTATTAGTTGAAGGATGTAGCATTTCAATGGTATGAGGAATAGGACCAGTTAAGGGGTGATGAAGTTGAGTCAACTTTGTGGGATCATTTTTCTAGTGCTTTTCTTGACCGCTTCTTTCCTAAGGATTTGAAGGAGGCAAAGGTCGAGGAATTTGTGAAATCTAAAGTAAGGAAGGATTTCAGTAAAAAAAGAGTATTTCTTGAAGTTTCATTAGCTATAGGACTATGCACCTGAATTGGTGTCTAGCATAAGGTCTAGAATAAGGAAGTTTTCTTTTAGGTTGTCCTGTGAATTGATCTTGGAAAGTAAGGATGCCTTGTTGAACAAGGATTTGGACATCTCTAGACTTATGGTATATATGCAGCAAATCGAGAAAGAAAAGAAGAAGCAAGCGAAGATAATTAAAAGGTAGAATAAGAAATTTTGCTTTTTTGATTAGGGTGAAGGTCAGCAGCAGGGTAGTATAAATGGTGAAAAATGATCTAAGAAAATGTGGGGGAGTTTTGGTTCTTAATCTAGGAATAGTACCCTTTATTTGAGGTCGTTGGGTAATCATCATTCTTAGCATAATAGTAGGTTTAGAGCACCAGGAGCCCAATCGCAGGCTAGTGGGTCTTCATCATTTCCATCATATCCTTCTTGTAGATTTTGTGGCTAGATGCACCATGTGTTTTGTGAAGAAGGGAGGAACAAGTACTTCAAGTATGGTTATATTGGTTATTTTTACAGGTATTGTTCATCTAAGGTTGCTTCTGAGGTGAATAAGATTCCTATTTCTACTTCATCCGCTACTGCACCAAAGGGTGCAACTTTTTCTTCTGGCTCTGGCATTGGTCGAAACTATCTGTATTCTCTTGCTACCAACCAGGACTCTGTGGCATCTCCGGATATTGTTACTGGTATTTTACAACTCTCATCTTGTGATGTGTATTGCTTGTTTAACCTAGGGTCTACTCTTTCTTATGTGACCCTATTTGTGGTTGTACATTTTGGTTTAAGTCCTGAGTGTATCCCTAATCCCTTTTTTATTTATACCCTGGTGGGTGACTTTATGGTTACTATGAGTGTCTATAGCAGTCGTGTACTATCGATTGGTGGTAGAGAAAATCTAGTGGATCTAATAGAATTATACATGGTTGATATTGATGTCAAATTAGGGATGGATTGGTTGCCTTCATGCTATGCCTCTTTAGATTGTCAAACTCTTAAGGTCATGTTTAAATTCCCAAATAAGTGGGTCATTGAGTCGGAAAGGAGTTCTCTAATGCCTAAGGAAAGGTTCATATCATATCTGAGGGCCCAAAAGTTGATTTCCTAGGGGTGTCTTTACCATTTGGTCTGAGTTAAAGATTCTAGCTTAGAGAGTCCTCCCTTGTATTATGTTCCCGTTGTAAATAAATTTTTGGAGGTTTTCCCTGATAATCTTCATGGTGTCCCTCTGGGCAGGGAAATTGACTTTGGGATTGACCTTATTTCAGACACTCGTCCTATCTCTATCCCTCCCTATACAATGGCTCCGACTGAGTTAAGGGAGCTTAAAGAGTAGTTGAAGGATCTACTTGACAAGGGTTTTATCTGTCCTAGTGTGTCTCCATGGGGTGCTCCTTTTTTATTCTTATGTAAGAAGGATGGTTTCCTTTGAATGTGCATCAATTACCATCAGTTGAATAAGGTTACAGTAAGGAATAAGCACCATCTCCTAAGGATTAATGATTTGTTTGACCATCTTCAGGGTGCTATATGTTTCTCTAAGATTGATCTTTGGTCGAGTTATCATCAGCTAAACATTAAGGAGGATATCCCTAAGACTACCTTAGGACCCAGTATTGTCATTATGAGTTCTTAGTCATGTCTTTTGGCTTGACTAATGCCCCGACAATATTTATGGACTTGATAAATAAGGTTTTTTGTTAGTTTCTAGATTTGTTCATGATCGTGTTTATAACTGATATTCTAGTGTACTCTAAGAGTGAGGCGGATCACGTAGACCATGTCTGCATTACTTTACAGATCTTGAAAGAGCAGCATTTGTATGCTAAGTTTTTGAAGTGCGAATTATGGTTGAAAACTATTAATTTTTTGGGTCATGTAAATTCTATTAAAGGCATCATGTTGGATCTGTAGAAAGTCGAAGTGGTAAAAAAGTGTCCTAGGAACACGACTCCTATTGATATTCAGAGCTTCTTGGGTTTAGCTAGCTACTATAGGAGATCTATGGATAGTTTCTCGACTATAGCTATCCCATTATCTAAGTTGACATAAAAAAAGGTGAAATTCTTGCGGTCTAATGCTAGTGAGGGTTGTTTTGAGAAGCTTAAAGATAAGTTGACTTTAGATCGACTTTTGACCCCACCCAAGGGTAATAATGGATTCATAGTTTATTGTTATGCATCCCGTGTGGGACTTATTTATGTGTTGATGCAACATGGTAGGGTGGTGGATTATGCTTCTAGGTAGTTGAAAGTTCATGAAAAGAATTATTCGGCTCATGACTTAGAAATATTGGTTGTGGTATTTGCATTAAAGATGTGGCGTCACTATTTGTATGGAGTTCATTCAGAAATCTTTTCTAATCATACAAGCCTGCAGTACATGTTCACTTAGCAAGAGCTAAACTCATACAAAAGAGATGGATTGAGCTGCTCAAAGACTACAACATAAGTCTCCACTACTACCCAGGTAAAGCTAATGTTGTTGTTGATGCTCTTAGTAGGTTATCCATATGAAGTCTATCTCATATGGATGAGGATAACCAGAAATTGGTGAAAGATATTCACCATTTGGCTCACCTTGGAGTTTGTCTCTTAGACTTTGAGAATGGGGGTGTGTTTATGCGAAAGGTGGTGCAGTCATCTCTTGGTACTTAAATAAAGAAGAAACAGATACTGCTTTCCCATCCTATCTTAATAAAGATTATGGGAGATCTCATCACACTTTTAGCATTCGTTTCAAGAGAGGTTTGGGAACTAAGGTAAGCCTTAGTACTGCTTTCCTCTCACAGTCAGATGGGCAAGCAGAAAGGACTATCCAAACATTCGAAGACATGGTTAGAGCTTGTTTAATTGACTATGCTGGTAGTTGGTTCGACCAATTTCCATGCATAGAGTTTGCTTATAACAACATTTATCACTCTAGTATTAGTATGGATCCTTTTAATGCCTTGTATGGTAGGAGGTGTAGGTTTCCTATCGGGTGGTTTGAAGTTGGTAAGGCTGAGATGTTTGGCCCAGACTTAGTTCACCAAGCAATGGTGATGGTGAATATGATTTGGGATAAACTTAAAGCTTCCCAAAGTTTCCAAAAGTCCTACACGAATGTGAGACAAAGGGATTTGGAGTTAGTGTTGGTGATTTTGTATTCTTAAAGGTGTCTCCTATGAAGGGAGTGATCTGGTTTGTTAAGAAGGGAAAACTCAGTCACTGTTATGTCCATCCATACTTAGTGTTGAAAAGGATTAGTAAAGTTGCATATAAATTAGAATTTCCCTCTAGCTTAAGCTCCATTCATCCGGTGTTTCACGTTTTGATATTGAGAAAGTGCATGGGTAATCCTTCAGATTCCTTATCTTATGAGGAAGTCCTAGTGAAAATATTGGATCGGCAAGTTCATCGGCTGCGAACAAAATATGTGGCTTTGCTAAAGGTTCTTTGGAGGAGTAAAAAGGTGGCAAAAGCTATGTGGGAAGTCGAAGAGGACATAAAGTCAAACTATTCATTCTTGTTTTCCACTTCGGATAATCGTGCTTAAGGTATGTGTATTCGTTAACATCTTTGTTTTCTGACTTCATTAAAGAAAAGAGTGATTTCCTTGGCATCTTTGTTTTCTATATTTGTTAAAGGTAAGAGTTTAGGTATATGCAGTCAAATCATGCTAGCAATTGCCTTGAATTATCATTTGAGGATAAATGAACAAAGTGGGGGAGAATTGAAACACCCTAAATTTTGGCCCTTGAAAAATTCTTGAGGTTTGAGTTCATTTCCTTAACTACGACTAGACCCTATGAGCTGTATGAAGTCCTGATGAGTCGTAGGGATGAGTCATAACCAAATGAGTAAGTTTGTGGATTGATTCTTCTCTGAGTATGAGTGTCTCACTAAGAGCCATAAGGATATTTTACGAGTCGTTATGTGTAATCGTAGGTGTCAAGTGTAAGTCCAAATTTGGGCTCAATGTTGACTACGACTGGACCCTATGAGTCGTGAGGTCCTATTACACTCCTGTGGTTGAGTCATAGGGTACATGATATGTTCGGGTCCTAGAGACTATCCTGGTTACAACTCATGCTGACAAGTAGTAAGGAGTGGCGATGACTCAAGGGTTGGCCCATAGTCAAAGGCGGCACTTTTTTAGCTATTAAGTTAAGGGCATTCTGGACAGTTCCCCTCTTATCAAATTTGAAACCCACAACTTATAACCTTTTTAGGGTGTCATTTGAACTCAGAAGCTAATCTAAGTAACTTCTAAAACACTCCAAAGGCTCTCTAAAGTCCCTCAAGCAAGTCAAGCTAGGGTTTTATCAAGTAGGTCATCTAAGGGCTCAAGGGTCAATTTCTCTCGAAATTTCTTTATGGAATGTTACTCTTCGCTCTTTGTTCTTTGTAAAAAGCATATGTTTTAAAGTATTTTTTCAGGAGATGTTATGTTGGTTTTGAAAAAAAGGTTGGGGTTTTTCAATGTTTATGAATTGAATAATTTTTCTCATTATTTACAAATGATTTCTATGCTTTAATTATGGTTTTGAACTTATGGGTGCATGGGTATGATTAATGAACTACGTAACGGTAATTCTCCTAAACTTATGACTTTTGAAGTGGTTATAACCCCAACCCTATGTTGAGAAATTTGTTTTTAATTATGAGAAATGTGGGAACTTGTAAAATTGAACTAGTCTTGAACACTCTCATGATAAAAGGAGGTATTTGAAACTCAATGGACTAATTTAGTGAATAAAGGGAGTCTGTGTTCCCCCACCATGTATTAATGAACAAAAGGAGTTGTTTCCCCCCAAGTGGTGTAACTATTTTGGGCATGTTATTATACCTTGCAGGTGCAGTTGGTATGACAATACCAATAGTGTATGTCTTAATGAGAAATATGGTTCAATGAATGGGATTGTGTGATAAATTTTTTAACTAGGCTTTAATAAGGTTTGCGTGGCTGAGTCGTGAAAGTGGAGGTCCAAGTGACCGATACTCGAAATCGCATTTGTTGACACAGGGTCAAAGTGACCAAGGAAGTTCGAGTCCCCTTATTATTGTTATTTCATGATTAGGGAGGTTCCAGTCCCCCATAAATCATTATATCACTGGGTGCTTAAGTCACCTTAGTATGTGTTTGGGAGGTTCAAGTCCCCTATGTATATATATGAGATTATTCTCTAATTCGTGTGGCTCCATGCACTAGAGCCAAACCAAGGAGTTGGGGACCATATAGCCCGTGGGTACATGTTATAACGGTTGATTTAAACAATCCAAGATAAAGTTTTGAAAAGTATGTTAAGCCTTGCTCCTTATCCCAGTATGTGAAATATATATGTATATACATTTGATTATGTGCATTGGTTTGAATGATGTTAAACTGTTGATCATGCCATTGTGTTATCCTTATACCCGAGTTATATATCAGTGTTTACCCCACTAATTGTCTTTCGATATTGTATCCCCATGCAATGCAGGAATTAGCCTTACTTTTACTCCTCCTTCTCAGTGATCAGGATTCGAGATCAACTCGTGAGTTGACATTGAAGTGGTGAGCTTCCATACATCGAAAGTCTACATTTCATGTTTTGTTCTCTTATGTCATGGACTTATTTTTGTCTATAGTCAAGGGAATGTCCCGACAATTTATCAATTTTTAGTTTTGCATCATTGTTTCAAAGGCTTTGTTTGGACTACTGTGGTTATTGGGAGGTGTCGGTCAGTTGTTTGGCCGGTTTTCGATTATCGATTATAGTATGCATTATTAAATTTTTCTTAATCTATTGCACGCTATCTTGTTATATGTTTGAAATTCATCCGTCATTGGAGTATGATGTGTTTGGTTCGGTCAGGTGTAGGGGTGATCTATGGTCCATGTGGGACTTGAGATACCCATTATGGTGAGGCCCTAATTCAGGTCATGATAAAATGCAAATCCTAATTTTTAGTTCTCTAAGTACAAGATCCCACTCCATATATCCCATGATCTAATTTATTGTTCAACCTTCTCGACTTACAATAGAAATATAGGTTTATCCTAAGGGTTGTGAATCTATAGAATAGTAATAAAAAGGATATATGAACAACCAAACATGATAATAAATATAAACAAACTCAATTGAAAGTATAATTGTTCATGTTCTTGGCCTCAATACTAGAAACGAGGGTGTTTAGCCATGCATAGTCATACAACGAATCACAAGAATGAAGTTCATATGTTAAAACAAAAATTAAACTAAAGTAAAGATAAAGAACCCTAATTGAAGCCTTCATCGTGTGTTTTCCAGCCCCAAAAGTCTTCCAAGGTGTTTATAACAAGAGCCAAGGGTCCCATTTATAATAAGAGAGAGTTTGGCAGATTTTGTGCCTTAAGCGTGGCATACCCATGTTTTGGCGCATTTAGGGAATTTCATGAAATTAATACGGATGCACACTATTTTATCCATGTTACTTTTTTCATTGGGGTGTGGCACGCCCTTATCTCGGAGGTTTGAGGGTGTGGCACAACCTTGTGCTCAAAATTTCCAGATTTTACAATAGTTAACTCCTTCCTTTTGCCTTGAAGTTCCGCATTTTGTGGATGTCTTTCCATCCTCATTTAACTTTGTTATTCCCCAAAGAATGATTCCTAAAATCTCACATGATCTCCTATATCATCAAATACCATGAATTAGTACACACAACGCAATAGAATTCACCAAGATACGCTAGAACAACACATAGCTAAAACTAGTAACACTAGTTTTCTCGTCTAAACTCAATGTATTCATTTTGATTCTTAACTTGTTTTAAACAAACCCTAAACACTATAAACATGGACTTTAATACTTAGATGCTCAATTATATCATTAACAACTCATTACGCGCACAAGATGACCTCAAAACTAGGCTAAATACATATAGATAATGACATTTAGGTGTATAAATACACCTAAGATCACCACCCCACACTTAAAGAATTGTTCGTACTCGAACAACTATTTACATTCAGCACCATACATGGGAGACTCCAATATTACTACTACAAGTAAGAGACTTAATATATAACTACACTAACCACATGAAAGGTAAGTTTCACGCTAAGCATGTTATATTACCATTGAAATCTCATGAACACTACTTCAAAAAAGTCTAACCTCAATAATTTTATCTACCAAGATAGAAAACTCATGCATATTACTCAATTAAAGAATCATACAATTAACCTAACTATTATCAAACATGTGCCCTCACCACAAGAGTTTTACCCATATTCCCTCGTAGGTTTCAAAATTATTATAAGAATGGGTAAAGGAGTTAAATTTCTCTCACCCTCACAACGAATTTACATTCCATATATGATGAACCATAGGCTTGCCCTTAGTGTAGTACTCCATTAATACTAGAATATCAAGGTTAAAGATCAAATAGGACTTAAGGGGCTGTAATGTAGGCTAAGGGATGGGTAGGAACTATTTAGGCTAGTAATAGTGACTATCTTCCCTTAGTGATTTTATACATCACATTATACATTGAACTCTTTTATGAAAAAACAACTTTTCACCCCTTCTATCTCCCTACATCTCTATTGCTTTTCACCTCTTAAAAGTAGTTCAAATATAGTAAGGTGGGAGTATTCTTAACCAACACAAGATTCAATGTTTTCCAGATTATCTCTTTTTATTACACAACATCCAACCATATTACATAAACCTTTTAATATACCAATCGCTACTATTTTGGGGCTTCACTTTCAGTTCTTCCCTCTTTAATTTTACACTCCTTAACCAAATAAAATTTTCAACGAAAGTGCTTAGGAGCTTTGGATCAAATTTATGTCTATCAAAGAAGAAGAATAGGCTACACATAAGGCTACAAAGAATAGGCTAAAGGCTCAAGGGGGCTAACTAAGATCATGCAACAAGGTTAGACAAAGAAGGTGTAAATGTGGCTATCAAAGAAATTCCTATATCATCTTCTAAACGCCACATTATTTATTTAGCATTGCACACACACCACGCAAGTTCTATACATCAATATGCATTAAGGAATATACAAGGAAGCTCACAACACACATGGAACATGCTCAAATCAACTAGGATCATTATGGAATCTAAATCAAGTAATAGCAAGAATTCACAATTAAGTCAACATCGCACAAGAGTGACATAACTAAGCCTAGTTGTCTAAAAATAGTCATTCAACTCATTCAACATGCTTTTACATTCAAAACCACTTGAATCATGTAATCACACATAGCAACTAGCAAGAACATCTTACTTATTCTTAATACAAAAGATTAAAATTTACTCCTATAAATGAAAAAGCGATACTAGGTTCAAAAGGTTCTTCCTCGATAAAGAACCAAAAAGAAAAACCAATGGGTATGTGAAGTATGCCCCTAATAAATTGAAACAAAAAAATACCAAGCAAACAAAGAGAAAATCTTTTTGTAATTTTTAAAATTTTGTCAAAGCTAGAACATAACTAAAATAAAATTTCTATAGCAATAGTTCACCCTAAACCTTTGAAAGATTCCCCATCCAACACTTGAAATAACACTTTGTCCCCAAAGTACAACATAAAAACAATGATTGAAATACTTTTCGAGGCCTCTAAGCCTAGCTAGTAGCATCTTTAATCATTAATGAGGTTCGATGGATACCACGCCTAGTCCTTTATATGATTTGCAACTTGGATTTTTGGTACTCTGACGTCTCATCAACCTGTGACTAAAAAAAACAAATTGGATATAAACAAAAACAAGAAAATAAAATACCTACCTTAACTTGGGTTGTCTTCTAAGTAGTGCCAGATTTAGTGTCACGGCACGACCCGCATCACTATTCTTTATTCATATTCCTTCAACCTTTTCCTCTTACTCGGAGGCCATCTTCTTAATATTTTTGAACCTCTTGAGTATCTACTCTCAAGGTTTGTATCTTTCTCCATGCTTTTCTTTTCAGACTCTTTATTTATTTTCATAACTTTGAGCATCCTAGGTGACTTGGGCAACTCTATAAGATACTCTAAAGAGGTAAATAGAGGTTTGAATTCCTTCACCCCATACTCATCCACTTCCATGACCATGATCATACATAAATCCTTATAGTGTGAGGTTAGGTTGAGCATTTTGTATACCTTGAAAACTAGTTATTCATCATTCAGTCTCATTGTTAGAGTGCCCTCTGTAAAATCAATTAGTGTTCCTCCCATCACCAAGAATGGATGCCCCAGTATGATCAGTACCCTATCTTCTACATCAAAATCAAGCAAATAAAGTCAATAAGAATAATGAACTTACCAACCTTAATGAGGATGTCTTCAATATTTCTTTTAGGCACTACTCAGGTTTTATCCACTATTTGAAGCACCATAAAATTTGGCCTCCACTTCCCCAAACCAAGAGTGTTGAACAAAGATAGGGGCATGAAATTTATGGTCGCCCCAAGTCACTTAAAGCATGGACCACATCACTTTTCACCAATTTTGTATAAGAAGGTGAAGCTCTATTGTCCTTAAGCTTGTTTTTGCATCTTACTCATCACCACAGATCTAAATTCCTCTATTAGTGCTATCATCTCAATAAACATCTAACAAAGAAAGGTTAATATGAAGTTGTCTAAACGTGTCAAAAGACTTCTTAAAGCATGCATCCTCTTCATACTTTTTGAAATTTTGGGAGAATGGTGGTGGTGATCTCTCTTGTACACACTCAACTGCCATTATTTTCAGTTACTCAGACTTTCTTAATTTTTTAGCATCTTTGGCTGCCACTTGCTTTTTCTCTTTTGACTGTGAGGCTAACTTTGCCTTTACCTTCTTATTTTTACTTAGAGTTCTATCAAACAAATCTCTACCACTACTCAAGGTGATTATTATTACTTGCATTGGATATTCTGTGTCACTTGGCAAACCTCCTTGAGGTATTATGAATAGGGCCTAAGATAACTGACCCAACTATGTCTTTACATTCTTTTGAGCAAGTTGTTTATTTTTAATCACTACAACCATCTATTCTTGATTTTCCTGGATCTCTTTCAAGGTCTCTTTAATATTATTGGCCTACTTGTTTAGCTGCTATCGAAACTGTTGAGTCTGAGCCATATTACTTTCTTATGAGTAGTTGGGTTGACTCTGCCAATGACGGTGGTAGGCATTCCCATAATTGTTGTTACCTTTTTGTGCATTCTAGACAAAGCTAATCGACTCTAGATTTTCTTCATATGAGTCTGCAGAGCGACCATTAATACCACAAATCACCCACTAAGATGAGGTCTATTGGACTGTATTTACTTAAACTTGAGGTTGGTTCACTAAACCATGTCATCATTTTATTCTGAAGAGATGCCAATCGGGCGGCCAAAGTTGTGACACCATCCACTTCAAACATCCTAGTAGGCTTCTTCACTACTCTTCTGCACATGCCACCCTACTATTGAAGATTACCTTTTGCAATTCAGTTCCGCAAAGTGTATAGCTCATCATAAGCTTTCTCTAATTCTTAGCCAACTATAGCCAAATCTAACAAATTTTTGTTGTATGGTCAAGAGCTTCAACAAAAGTATGAGTTATTCCATTATTCATCTAGTAATAGTATGGGTAGTCCTTATGAAGAGATTTGAACTTCTCTCCTACAGGATATAAGTTATTATCTATCTTTTTCTTAAAACTCAAAATCTCACTAGTTAACCTTGTCGTCTTGCTAGACAAGAAGAATTAGATGAGGAAATTCTTTGCCAGGTCATCCCATGTAGTGATACAGCTTGAATGTTCTACCTTCAACTATTTCATCATTTCCCCAATAGTGAGAAGGGGGAGAAATAAGCCTCATGTAGTCTTTGGACACTCTAGTGAGAATAAAGGTGTCACTGATCTCTAAAATATTCTGTAGATAGACCTATGGATCCTTATGTGATTGGCCTATGAATTGCCTACTATTGTGCAACAACTGGACTATATCTTATTTGAGCTCAAATCTACATATAAGATTCGGTCTGCAGATAGTGCAGGTAACATTGGTTGCTATTGGGATTCCCACTTTGTATACTATCCTATGGGATGGTTGTTCTTCACCAATGGCTGCAATAATTGCTTTTTTTTTGTGGAACTTACAGTATATGATAGTGAAATACTGATTCTTTCCTTAACTATTGTAAGCATTGCTCGGGTTCAGGATAAGGATCAACCTAATCCCTTTCCTTTAATAGCTTACTTAAATTTTAGGCCTATACCTTTAAATTCCAAAGCCAATTTTCAAGTCTAACACAATGGAGCCAAAAACTTTTTGCGATCCCAGTGTATGTGCAAGTGTACGTGCTCGAGAAAGTAATAAAGTAGCTCTTTGAGATGGGTGTTGAGCCCACAGGGACTTAGTTTAAAAATAATCAAATTTTAGCTTTACAACTAGGATTAAACAAGTTCAAATTAACCAATAAATATGGGCCTGAGACCACCCCTTAGCCTTACCTCAAGAGCATATAAATAATGAATACATCAGGAGCCAACCCAAAGAGTAATAAATAAAATATATAACCCAAATGAATGTTTTTAGGGGTCAAAACAAACAATCCAACCCAACAATTGTCCACAAAAGCCTCTAAACCAAGAAATACCAACTAAGTTGGGACATCCCCTCGACTATGACAAAAGAAATCCAAAGCACTAGGATAATAAAGAAACTAGTGAAATGGCATGGCCTTTCGAAGGAAGGAGGCTCATCCTTTAAGAACAAATCCACATGAGTACCAAATCACCTAAAGTTGCATAGAAGCTACAAAAAAGCCCTCAAACCCTACATCATTAAACAATGCAGCATCTACAGACGGCCAGTGGGGCGAGAACTAGCATGTAACTCAGGCTTACAGGGAGAACATAGTGCAATTATCAAAATCCAGTCATAAAAAATATGCACCACACTATGAACATGAGATTTTAAAGTATTAACCTGAACTATGTAGCTCGCTCTGTCCTAAAGGCACCCATGAGCTATATGGTACAACTCCCTCAACTAGAAGGGCCCCATTGCATATTATTCGTACAAACCAAGGAAAGGCTAAGGACACACGGCTATAGCCATCCCAAAAAATATATATAATGTGTGCACCAAACAGGCGATCATATGGACCCCTAATGTTGAGAAAACATGGTTTTTAGTGTTGATCCCACTGGGACCTACACCTTTACTATAACATATACAATTCCCTTTAAGCCCAAATTAAAATAGTTACACATAAACCAACCATTTACCTAGGAGTAATTCATTAAGGCATTTACCAACATGGTATCGTAATACCAATATACTTACAATCTTATATAATTATGCCAAACCAATCCATATAATCACACTTACTCCCAAGTTCCATTTAAAATCCAAAACCAAGAACACCAAGGCAATCCAAAACAATATTAATTTATTTATCCTTTAATGTGATAAGATGTATTCAAAAACAAGTTAAACCATGCAATTATCTATATTCAAAACAAAGATTATAAAGTGGGTTGAGGTTAATGCAATTATCAAGCCAAAATTCCATCAATTTAGGGAAACCCATGTTCCCTCATTTCAATCATTAAAATAATACACCAATTCTATCCCAAAACTATTAATTAAAACATAAATAATCTATTTCAAACATGTTACAAGTAATTCAAGTAAACCCAATAAAAAACCTTCAACACAATGTCAAACCCACAGTTTAAATCACATGAATAATGATTAAATATATTCCATATGGTAAAAATACATGTTAGGGATGAGAAACATGCCTGAAATATTAAACAATTTGAAAAGAATTCAAAGTTTAGAGATTGAATATCAAAAGCATTAATTTTTCTTGGTTTTGAGTTGAAGAGTAAAATAAACAAATTTGATCTTTGAAAACTGAAGGAAAAGGGTCACCCAAGTGTTTATAGGTCATACAAGGAGTAAAAACACCAAAACACCCTCATCCCAAGTGAAGGAAAATAAGACTGGATGAAATTAACATAGCAGTATGGCATGACGCTTTCTCAGAGGGTAGCCTCCATGCCACACTCTTATTGCGGAGGTTATCCTTTATGGAATGCCACGATCCCAGACGTTTACTACCTTGGGGTCCCAAATTAACTCTGAAACCCTCTTGAAAATTTTGAAATATTCCCAAAACACCCTTTTAACACTCCTTAACATAATTCAACTCACCATCCCCTTCTTCAATCTCCGATTGATATTTTTCATAGAGAAATCTCTGATTAAGGACAAAAAAAGAGCTCTTTTGCATCATATCTAAGGGACTCCTTGGTTTGGGCTAAAGAAGCCATGCCACTCAATCATTATCAAACTAAAATAGATCAGAATCATTCTCAATAAGTCCATAAGAAGTGATCCCATTTTTTTCATTGGGTTCAGATAAAGACCAAAGATCTCAAATGATTGACCTGACAGAACAACTTATAAGATAAAAAAGTATCGTTAATCTCTTCATTCTTTTTCCAAGATCAAAGTACCATATGTACAAATAAGAATCCCCTTCGTTACATGATTTCTTCTACATATAGATAGATATAGGATCTATGGGGCAATTACTTAGAAGTTCAATATTACACATGCGGGAGGGTTAAAAATAAATTCATTGATGTTTTATGGGGACTAACAATAACGTTAGAGATGTGAGAACTCAATGTAATCATAAAAAATTCTAAATTATTAAGTATTAGAGACAATAATGGGGAAAAATCCAAGGTTAAGGCACTTTGAACAATCTTACTAAGCTATAAAATCTTGTTAGTTTAGTTAATTATCTTGGTTTTTGATTCATGGGGTTGATAACATGATTAGGGAATGACAATCCCTTAATCATCTATATAACTTAGACATACAACTTTATCGTAGAGGAGGGATGTGAGAACTAAGGTAAATACAATTATATTTCATCCTATATGTGAATCAATTGGGGTGAATTAGGTATATTCCTATCCTAAACACAAATCCTAACTTTGATTTCCCTAAGTATAAGATCCCATGCAATATATCCCACAATATAATCTATTATTCCTCATTTCAGACTCACAATATAAAAAAAAGGTTTATCCTAAGGATTGTGAATATGTACAATAGAAATAACAAGGATATATGAAAAACAAAACATGATAATAAAGTTATACAAACTCTATTGAAACCATTAGTATTCATGTTCTTTGCCTCATCCCTAAAGTGACAATGTTTCGCCATTCATGGTTTTACAATGAATCACAAGAATGAAATTCATACGTAAAAACAAAAAGAGAACTAAAGTAAAGATAAAGAACCATAATTTTGGCCTTTTGTGTTTTCCATCCCCAAAAGCCGTCCAAGGTGTTTATAAAAAGAGCCAAGTGTCCTATTTATAATATAAGAGAGTCTTGTCTATTTTATGCCTTGAGCGTGGAACGACCATGTTTTGGCACATTTTAGGGTATGTCATTCCCTTAACATTGATTCACACTATTTAATCCATGTTACTTTGTGTATTGGGGTGTTTCACACCCTTATCTTAGAGGTTTGAGGGTATGGCATGCCCTTGTGCTAAAAAATTCTAGATTTTCCAATATTTAACTCCTTATTTTACCTTGAAGTTCTGAACTTTGTAGATGTTTTTCCAACCTTATTTGACCTTTTTATGCTCCTAATCATGGCTCTTATTATCTCATATGGTCTCCTATATCATTAAATACCATTAATTAGTTGACATGACATAATAGAATTCACCAAGATACACTAGAGCAACACATAGCTCAAAATAGTAACACAAATTTTCTTTTCTAAACTCAATGTTTTCATTTTTATTCTTAACTTGTTTTAAACACACCTTAAGAACTATAAACATGTACTTTAACATAGATTTTCAATTATATCATTAAAAACTCAGTA
This sequence comes from Capsicum annuum, assembly GCF_002878395.1. NCBI lineage: Eukaryota > Viridiplantae > Streptophyta > Magnoliopsida > Solanales > Solanaceae > Capsicum > Capsicum annuum. The sequence goes on along the minus strand of NC_061121.1, from coordinate 58,641,693 downwards.
TGCATACATGAAGTCCACAAAGCTAGGCTAAATACATATAGATAATGACATTTAGGTGCATAAATACACCTAAGATCAATAGCCCATATGTTTTGATGAAGTATGTGGCATCCATCTATTAGATCTAGACTAGCTATTAAAGTGGAAAAATGATAAATGAAGCAGAGTACACATTGTGTAACCATGCCAAGCTAGGTTTTGTGGAATAAGTAGATGAGGATATATTTCAATAAAACTCGAATATTAAGTCTGATAGTGATAAGGAGGCTGATCCAGACTTGGGTGATGAGGCCTTTCGTCCTAATGTGGATAATGGCATGGATACTTGACCAGAGAGTTTTTGAACACCTTACTTCTTCACTTGTTTTTGCTTTTGTAAGCACTGGGATAGAGCTAAATTTTAAGTGTGACGTGGGATAATTTTTCTTATGTTTTGTTTGCTATTTGTGATGTTTTTGGTTTGAAGACATTTATCTAGTTGTTTTGTTTCAGATTCGATTTGTAACAAACAAGCAATAGAACTTATAGATTTGTAATAGTTAGTAATTGGTGGGTTAGTTCTCCAGTTAAGTTTGTTTCCTTATTAGCTTGAGCATTGTTATGTGTGCAGTTTTTATTTTAGGTTCCTTGGCTCTTTTTGGTGCTTTTCTTGAGGATAGTCCTTTTTAATCGAGTAACATAGGATTATTTTGAAGTATGCTAACCATCATAGTTAAGTACTTTTCTCTATGATGGATGGATGGTGACCGTCTTAAGGAAAAATTAATCGTAGAGTGTGAGTATGAATTAAACTAAGTTCAAAGTGAACAAAAATCACTTCACCAAATGATATGCTAGACTTCATGAGATGTTCATTTGAGATAAAGAATGAATCAGAAACAAACCTACTGGAATTGTATGATCTTTAAAATGTGACTTAGAAAAATAATGAAAGGAGACTTAATTATTCTTGTCACTCAATTTAGTTGTATTGAATAGGCAGAGCTTAAGTTTACCAGTGTTGTGAATTATGTGCCATGTGAGGTGAGTATTTACCTTGTTTCTTGCATGTTAAAATCTGGAACTTGGCTTGTTGTGTGTGAAATATTGAACTTAGTTTTAAACTTGTGGACATGATGAAGTCATTTTTTTGTAGCCAAGCTCTTTTCCATTGTTTATACCTAGCTGTGCATGACCCCTAGTTAACCCATGTTGTGCTCTTAGACCTATTCTTGGAAAAAACACATAACTAGACTAATACCCTTTGTTCTAATATCTCTTTATTCTAAATTTGATCCAAACAGGCTCGATTACACTTTAATGACATAATTGTGTTGAAAGAAAATACTCAAGAGAAGAGATGACTAGTGGGACAAGGAAGAAAATAGTCTGAGCACACCCCTATGTGAAAAAATAATATTCTGAGAAATCGTAAGTGTAAATGTGACTAAAAAATTAAAAATCCAAAAAAACAGTGATGTGAGAATATAACTAGCAGGGGGTGTGCATGAAACAATAGAAGGGGTGAAAGATAGTACTGTGTACAGGAAAAGTATGAATACCTGTGGGAAGATAAGGTGATGAAGAAGAGATTCAATGAAATTGAACAAATGAAATTGTATTAAAGTTGTTATGATCTCAGACTACACCCTAGTTGTAACAGTGCTTAGAGACACTAGTGGTCCCAAGCTAACCCATGGCATGGAATCACACTAAGAATATTGGAAATAAATTATGTAAAATACTATGTGGTAGTGGAACTAAATGATGAAATAATAATAAAACAAACAATAATATGTGAGTTTAAAACCACTAGCTGAAACATCTAACTATATGTTAGAAAACCTATACTAAGATTAGTTGCTGGGATAAGCCCCCAACTAATTCTAACTACCTGAAAACTGAAGTAAAACAAAATAAAATGTTAATAATAGCCATCAAATGATGAGGACTCACCAAAATGTTATTGTTGATGTGGCAATGGATCGTATTAAGTGCAATTCAGATGCTGAGCGTCTAACCTATATTGTGAAATAATGTAGCACAAAAGAAGGTATGTGGTCAATACTTTAAATGTACTAAGAATCTGAAGTATGAAATAACTAATATAGGATGAACATGATCCATATAACATGATAAATAGATGCATGACCAAGTAATGAACATGTGCTACATAATAAACTGAATAAATTAATACAAGATCATGCAAGTATCTAAATCTGAATAGTAGACTATGGATTATGGGAGATACTAATAACTAACATACCCCAATCTGAGCTAACAAGGGTCCAACCTATAACCCCATCTTGAAGGGTGATTAATACCTTGCTAAGGGTACAAACACTGATTGACATGGATCCATTAAACTGATGTTCGAAAGCACTAATTATCTGAAAGTATTCAAAATATGTAAGACAAAGGATTTTATACTCATATATACATATGCATTAATTCCTAGGTCATTGGGTGTTCATAACTTACCATCTATGAAGAATGCAACTATTATGTAAATTTCATAGTTTGATGGATTTTAAGAAATTTAATAAGTCAAGTCCAAACTTATGAATTTAACATTGTAATTAGGATTTGCAACCATGGAAAATTAATAACATTGGAATTTATGATAAAACATGGATTACAACTCAAAGAAATAGAGATATCAAGGAATTTGACAACATCCACAAATTCTAAATTGTGAGGAAGGAACTGAACTAGAGAATTGGGTTAACTTTGGGACTCAATGGTTGAAAGGAGATGCATTGATGAAATTACACATTACTACAGATGAGAACCTTGAAGAATTCTTTAAAAATTAAAAGCCTGAAGAAGATAAACCCTAGCTCTACCTTGGGATAAAAATTGCCTCTTTTCTCTTTTAGCAATCAAGTGTCACATATTTTTTGAGTAATGAGGGATTAGGGTAATATTAACCTCAAAAATCAGCCTTGAAATAACCTAAATGATGTAGATTTGATGCTAAAAGAGTGGGAAAACACTAATGTGACCCTATAAAATTTGTAACTTAATATTGCTGGAAGAAACTTATAAGACCTTCCCACGATAATGTCACCAACCTATAATTGTGCGTGGTACTTGTAGTTGGGATCTTGATTAGATATCTATGAACATGATCATACAATATTTGGTATGATCATGCAACCTACCTACAGTCCTACCTTTGGTTCATAGTTTTGAAGGTTCAATTAGGATCATCTGTAGGACTTATGATTGCGCCTAAGATTGTGGTTTCAGAGCACGATCGTAGTCACACTCATAGTTGGAAGATATACTTGTAAACTTTAAGATTTTGGGGTTGTCTAAATCAAAAAATACCATTGTATGAGAATATGATGTAACCATGGTCATGGTTTGGTTCGTGATATCATACTGCAGGACAATGGTTTACTAAAAAGGACATAACTTTTCATTTGGTGGGTCTTGAGCTCAAATATTCTTCAAAATACAGAATTTATGATCATTTGAAGCTGATCATTTCTCAACGAATCGATTGGTAAGGAAGGTTTTGGCTTGACTATAGGCTAGGAGGCTTTTGTGGCCTTGGTACATGGTCAAATCCAATATAACACTATTAAAAAATGATTTTTAATCCTACATGTACTTGAAGCATTGTTCTATCCTTGACTTGAAATTTTGGAGTATTATAAAAGTGCATAGGGATAATATTCACCATTAGCCAAATGGATCCTATTCGTCCCTTAGACGACACTACAAATTTAAAAATCCTTTTTGATCCTACAAGTTTGATACTTTGTTTGATTGACTAGTAAAATGTGGGCAAGACTATGGTATACGATCATGTTTGAAACCTTCTTTGCAGTATGAGCGACTTTTTAAAGAATTTTGGTATTGTGAGAATAGGGCCACCTCTTAAAGGTGAGAGCAACTAATAGTAAGAATTTGGTGAACTAAAAGCTTCATCAGCAAATCATATCCATGCTAGCTAGATTTTTACTTGAAAAGTGTGTTTAGAATTGTGATTCTACTATGGGATGTTGATGGTGGTGAATATTCTTGATTGAATGAAGTGTCTATTATGATTGGAGAGTTTCATAAATTATGGTGTAAAGGTTGAGTTCAATATGTCATGTTAGGTCCTGACATGTGCATGAGATATAAGAGGATTGTTCGAGGATGAACAAAGTTGTAAGTGTGGGGTGGTAATCTTGAGAATATATATATATGTCCAATTTCAAATATTTACCAATGCTTTTACTACTTTTATGACTTGTATTTCATATATATTAATTTTTTTGAGCTTAATGTGTTTTTATGAACTAATGGATATGATTAGAGCTTCAGGTTGAGATTTTGCAAGGATTAAGCTTGAGTTGATGTCGATGAAGAAAGTGTTGATGATGAATGTATTATGTTGGATACTGGGATGAAAGATGGGCTGAAAATAGAGGTTTGATGGCAACTACAAACCACGGGACACAAAGGCAAGTCAAAAGAGTGGTTTTGGCAGAAAAATATGAGGTCATAACATTGCTCCGTTCCACAGAAGTTGTATTTCGTATTAATGGCATGGCACAGAGATGGAATTAAATCAATTTACAAGAAATAAGAGAGGGGAACGATGTGAAGGTGGAATGGAGGAGATCCTACAAAATTTCAAAGTGAAATGAATGTAGTTTTTCGATAATTTCTTTGTACTTGACTATAAATATGACATTTGTTTTTTTGTAAATATTATGCAGCTCCTTAGGAGTAGAAAACACAATCAAGGATTGAACTTAGGTTTTATTTATCCACTCTTCTCATTTATTTCAATCATCATATAATAAATTTGAATTTTATTATGTTGATTCTAAACATGAATAGAAAAAATTCTTTGTTCTGGGTTAAGGTCGAATGCATGATTGTATTTTGTCCTCTTGAGTTGGTTTAAAATTTAATCTATCACATTTGTTGTTCTTAAACTCTTCATTTTTGTACTTTAACACTTGGACAACATTAAGATTCGTCTATAATCCTCTTATGAATCTAGAAAAATAATCATCAAGATAGAACAAGGAGATCAGATGATGAGTTCTCACATTTCATAAAGCAAAGATTTTATTCGAGTCTATGACAAAAAACTGATAGTCCAGAAAGGACAAAATCTATCCCTAAATGCACTCTTCTTTCATAAAGTAAAGATTTGATTCGCGTCTAGGACAAAAAACTGGTAGTCCAAAAAAAACAAAATCTATCCCTAAATACACTAAAATAAGACGTAAACTAAATAAGAGGATGTAGTAAATCAATTCAGGATGCATAGACCAACTGCTACCTCAAAATGCTTCAAACACCACCTGAATTAGCTACCATGTGGCACACTCATACCTAGATCTACACCGAAAGGGCGTAGTAGGGATGGGTATGGTCCACTAGTACTTTGTAGATATCATGGGCCAACCAAGAAAAGTGGAAAACTAAGTATATAAAATACACACTATGGGAACGTCACCTACAATCAAAAAATGTCCTAAATGGTAGCCCATACTATCTCTGCTAACAGTTCTATCATATACACATATACCAAATATAAATACATGGAAGAAAACACTCATAGAAAGAAAGCAAATCAAGGACAAACATACAACACCAATAACATAATGTATGAAATGCAATGAAGATGAAAATAATGATGATGTGCTATGTCAAGAATGTCAAACAACCTCCGTATACAACTACAGAGTTGTGTTCCTAAGGTAGGACCAGTGGGGGTTCGATACGATGTACAATCTAATAACCAATACCAATCCAACATCTATAACTCCCCTCTAACACATACATCGCCAGAGTGTTTTAAAGTTACCACATTTTCTGTCTAAAAAAATAGTATTTCTACAATGTTACCAATGCCTCATGAATGTATATATGATATGAGGACCAACATACCAGGGACTGAGCTTGCCCTACTTACCAAACTACACTACTCCTTTCATGGGAGATACCTTAAGGAGAACCCTATCCCCAACTTTAAACTCCAAGTCTCTATGCCTAATATCTACATAGGACTTTTTGCGACTTTGGGAAGCCTTAATCCTATCCCGAATCACCTTCACCTTTTCCATAGCTTGATAGACCAAATTCGGACCGAATATATATGCCCCTCCAAGCTCGAACCAACAAATAGGAGATCTACATCTCCTACCATACAATGCCTCAATAGAAGTCATACCAATACTAGAATTATAGATATTGTTGTATGAAAACTCTAACAAATGTAGATTCTTAACCCAACTACTGCCATTATCAACCACACATGCCTAAAGAAAATCCTCTAATGTCTTAATAGTTTTTTCTATTTGTCCATCCATCTACGAATGAAAAGCACTACTCAGACTCTCCTCAGTACTCAATACCTTCCAAAAAGACCACCAAAAATAAGACATGAACTGTGTACCATGATCAGAAATAATTAAAATAGGTACCCCATGCAGCTTCAAAATCTCCTGAAGATATAACTTTGCATAATCCTTCACCAAAAAGGTAGTCCTCACTGGCAAGAAGTGAGAAGAGTTTTTCATCCTATCCAGGATGACCCAAATCAAAGCATACTGATTTCAAGAACGAGGAGGACCAGTGACAACATCCATATTGATTACTTCCAATTTCCATTCGGGAAAAACAATCTCTTGATATGACCCACCAGGCCTCATGTGCTCAACTTTAACTTGTTGACACACCAAGAACTTGGCAACAAAATCAGCCACATTTTTATTTATACTGTTCTACCAATACATCTCCTTGAGATCGTGATACATCTTTATGGAATCGGGATGAACAACATAGCATGACTCATGCACCTTAGCCAAAATCCTTTAGTGCAAATTGTTGACATCAGGAATACATAACCTTCCTTGGTACCATAACGTACTGTCACCACAGATCTCACACTCCATCACCTTTTTCCCACAAATGTCACACTTGATTTTCATCATGATAGGATCTAACACTTTTTTCTCCTTAATCTCCACACCAAGAGATGATCGAAGAACTTCTTGGACCATTATACCTCTATCCTTGGAGTCCAAGAGGTAAACTCCAAGATTAACCAAATGGTGAATATCCTTCACCAACTCCAACTTTCTTTTCTCAACATGAGCCAAACTCCCCATGGACAACCTGCTAAGAGCATCAACAACAATATTTCCTTACCTGGGTAATAGTGAAGACTCATATCTTAGTCCTTGAGAAGCTCAAGCCATCTCTTCTACCTAAAATATAGCTCCTTTTGAGTGAACACATACTATGTACTCTTATGATTAAAATAGACGTTCACGTGTTCACCATACAAATAATGTTACTATATTTTTAAGGAAAATACAACCACTAAAAGCTCCATATCATGAGTAGGTTAGTTCTTCCCATGTACCTTTAACTGCTTGGAAGCATAGTAAATCACCTTCCTATGCTGCATAAAAAAACCAAGAGCTACCCTATATATATCACAATAGACCACAAAACCATCATTGCCTTCCAATAAAGTCAGAATACAAACGGAAGTTAGCTTATCTTTCAACTACTCAAAACTCCCTTTGCAAGCATCTCATCAAGAAAACTTAACCTTCTTCAAAGTCAACTTATTCAAAGGAGCAGCTATCAATAAAAAGCCTTTCACAAACTGCCTATAATATCTAGCCAAGCCCAAGAAGCTTTAAATATTAGTTGGAGTCATGGGTCTAGGCCACCCGTTACCCATGACCACCTTTTGTGTATCCACCATGATTCCCCCATTAGAAATAATATGACCAACAAAAGTCACAGCGTTCAACCAAACCACACACTTAGAGAATATGAAATACAACTATTGTTCCTTCAAGGTCTGCAATATCGCATAGAGGTGATTAGTATTATCCACCTCACTTTTGGAATAAAACATAATGTCATCAATAAATACAATAATAAAGAGATTAAAACGGCATTACTAAAAACTCAAAGTGCCCATATTGAGTATGAAAAGATGTCTTAGTAAAATCCATCTCCCTAATCTTTAGCTGATGATACCCAGACCAAAGATCTATCTTAGAAAAGAACTTGGCACCTTGTAACTGATCAAATAATTTATCTATCCTTGGGAGAGGATACTTGTTCTTAATTATTACCTTATTCAATTATCGATTGTCAATGCATATCCGAAGGGAACCATCATTTTTGCACATGAACAACACTAGTACACCCTACGGGGATACACTAAGATGAATAAACCCCTTATCCAGAAGATCTAAAAGTTGTCCCTTGAGTTCCCTCAACTCAGTCGGAGCTATTCTATAAGGAGGAACAGATATTGGACGAGTATCCAAAACCAAATTAGTAACAAACTCTATTTCTCTATCTGTAGGAACATGAGGATGATCATCTAGAAAGAACTCAGGAAACTTATTTACCACTAGGACTGAATGTAAATAAGGACCTTCCCAGTTAGAATATTTAACCAGGACCAAGTGATAAAGATTACCTTTAGAGATTAACCTCTGAGCTCTAAGATGAGAAATAAAGGTCACCCTAAGAGCTAGGAAACCACCCTCCCCCTCTATAACTAGTTCACCTGGGAACCTAAAGATAACCTTACAGGTCCGACAATCCAAGGACGCGTAACAAGAGTGTGATGAGTCCATCCCTATAATAACATCAAAATCCACCATATGAAGTTCAAACAAATCCACCAAAGTTTTCTTACTACAAATATATACCACCACCCCTATAGACTCTCTTAGAAATAACTGAGTCATCTATTAGGGTAGAAATATAAAAAAGATCCAAAAAACCTCATGATCAAAACCAAGACATATAGCCACAAATGGAGTTATATAATAAAGAGTGGACCTTGGATTAAGTAGACAATACATGTCACAAGAAAAGAGTTAGAACGTACCAGATAGGGAAATAAAGTTTTGTATTGATTTGGTTTTGGACACTCGTCAAATATCTATTCCTCCCTATAGAATTGCTCCAGATGAGTTAAAGGAACTTAAGGAAAAACTTAAGAATCCTCTAGATAAGGGGTTTATTCATCCTAGTGTATCCCCATAGGGTACACCGTTGTTGTTCATGCTCAAGAAAGATGGTTCCCTTAGAATATTCATTGACTACAGACAATTGAATAAGGTGATAGTCAAGAACAAGTATCCTCTTCCAAGGATAAATAATCTATTTGATCAGTTTCAAGGTGTCTAGTTCTTTTCAAAGATAGATATTCGGTCTAGGTATCATCAACTAAAGATTAGGGAGGTAGATATCCCTACGATAACTTTTTTTACTTGGTATGTGCACTTTGAATTTTTGATAATGTTATTTGGATTTACTAATACCCCAATGACATTTATGGATTTGATGAATATGGTTTTTAGGCAATTCTTGGATCTCTTCATCATTGTGTTTATTGATGACGTTATGGTTTATTATAAAAGTAAGGTGGATCATGCTAATCACCTCCATGTGGTATTGTAGATATTAAAGAAAGATCAGTTGTATGCCAAGCTCTTCAAGTGGGAGTTTTTATTGAATGAGGTAACTTTTTTTGGTCATATTATTTCTAGCGAGAGGATCATAGTGGATCCATAAAAGGTTGTTGTGGTTAAGAGGTGGCCTAAACCCACGACTCCAACCAACAACTAGAGATTCTTGGGCTTGGATGGGTATTAGAGGTGGTTTATGAAAGGCTTTTCATCGATAGCTACCTCTTTGACTATGTTGACTCTGAAGAAGGTTAAGTTTTCTGAGTCAGATGCTTGTGAAGGGAGTTTTGAGAAGTTGAACGATAAGATAAATTCATCTCCAATTCTAACTTTGCTGAAAGGAAATAATGGATTCTTGGTCTATTATGATGCATCTAAGGTGGGACTTGATTGGTGTTTTGATGTAGCATGGGAAGGTGATTACCTATGCTTTTAGGTAGTTGAAGGCCCATGAGCTTAATTATCCTACTCATAATTTAGAGCTGTTAGTGGTGGTTTTTGCTTTACAAATTTGGTGACTTTATCTGTATGGAGTGCACGTGAACATATTTTTTTATTATAAGAGTCTACAGTATGTGTTAATTCAAAAAGAGCTAAATCTCGGGTAGAAAAGATGGCTTAAGCTTCTCAAAGACTATGACATGAGTCATTACTATTTCCCAGGTAAGGCTAACATAGTTGCTAATGCTCTTAATAGGTTGTCCATAGGGAGTTTGGCTCATGTGGAGAAAGGAATGAGGGATTTAGTGAAAGATATTCATCATTAGGATAATCTTGGATTCTACATTTGGACTCCAAGGATAGAGGAGTAATGGTACAAGAAGTGGTTTGATCATCTCTTGTTGTAGAGATCAAGAAGAAGCAAGTGTTGGATCCTATCTTGATGAAAATAAAGGGTGAGGTTAGTGGGCAAAAGGTGATGATGCTTGAGACCAGTGGTGACGGTATACGGTACCAACGAAGGTTGTATATTCCTAATGTCGATAGTTTGCAACAAAGGATTTAGGCTAAGGCACATGATTCATGCTATGTTGTTTATATCGGTTCCACAAAGATATATCATGATCTTAAGGAGATATATTGGTTGAACTGTATGAAGATGTACGTGGCTGATTTTGAGGCCATGTGCTTGGTGTGTCAACAAGTTAAAGTTGAACACATGAGACCTAGAGGGTTGTATCAAGAGATTGTTTTGCTTGAATAGAAATGGGAGGTAATCAATATGGATTTCGTTATAGGTGTTCCTCGGTCTTGGAATCAATATAATTAGATTTGGGTCATCTTGGATATGATGACAAAGTATGCTCATTTTTTGCCAATGAGGACTACCTTTTCGGCATAAGATTATTTGAAGTTGTAACTTCAGGAGATTTTAAAGCTGTATGGGCTACCTATTTCAATTATTTTTTACCATGGCATACAGTTTATGTCTTACTTCTGTCCGTCTTTCCACATAGGTTTGTGGACTAAGGTAAGTCTGAGTACTGTTTTTCATCCTCAGATAAATGGATAAGCTGAGAGAACTATTCAAATGTTGGGGCTTATGCTTTGATCTTGTGTGATTGATTATAGTACCAATTGGGTTGAGCATCTACCTTTTTTAGAGTGTGCTTACAACAATAGATATTATTGTAGTATTGGTAGGGCTCCTTTTGAGGCGTTGTATGGTAGGAGGTGTAGATCTCCTATTGGTTATTTTGAGCCTGGGGAGGCAAAAATGTTTGGTCACGACTTGGTTCGCCAGGCTATGAAGAAGGTGAAGGTGATTTAGGATAAACTTAAGGCTTCCCAAAGTCGTTAAAAGTCCTATATGGATGTTAGGTGTAGAAACTTGGAGTTTAAAGTTAGGGATAAGATTTTCCTCAAGGTATCTCCCATGAAGGGAGTAGTGTGGTTTAGTAAGAAGGGAAAGCTTAGTCCCCGTTATGTCGGTACTTATAAGATTCTCTAAAAGGTTGGTAATATTGCTTACGAGTTGGAGTTACCTTTTAGCTTGAGTTTGGTTTATCAGGTATTTCATATCTCCATGCTGAGGAAGTGTCTTAGTGGTCCTTCCTCGATTATTCCCTTGGATAGGTTGGATATCTCAAACTCGCTATCTTATAAAGAGGTCCCAATTGAGACCTTGGATAGACAGGTTCATCATTGGCGAACAAAGGATGTGGCTTTGGTTAAGGTTCTATTACAAAACCATAAGGTGGAAGAAACTACATAGGAAGCAGAGGAGGAAATGAAGTCTAAGTATCCGCATCTATTTTTTGCTCCATGAAGTCCAAGTATCCATATCTATTTTTTGCTCTTGGGATTCGTATAGAAGATATGAGTCTTCAACATATCTTTATTTTTTTAGTTTGTTAAAATAAAGATTAATATCTTTGCCTCTTTGTTTTCAAACTTTGTTAAAAATTGAAAGTATATTTGATAATGCAAATGACTCGTGTGTGTGGTTACCCAAACCTTATCTCTAATTTGGATATGAATTTTACTAGTAGGGGAGACTAAAACACCCTGGTTTTTACCCTTTGAAAATTCCCTATAATTCTGGTCTCTGAAACCAATACGACTCATGGATATAAGCCGTATGTTGGGGTATGAGCGGTATGGTCAGTCGTATGCTGACCAGTATTGGTTGGTAGGATGGATTTTGATCACTGGAGTGGGTATGATTTTAATGGTATCATTCGTATGATTGGATATAGATTGTTTTTTTTGGGTTTTCCTTAGCTTAATTTACACTTGGTTGCTTATGTTGGATCTGAGTACAAGTGGTTTAATATGAGCCATAAGTCAAGGTATGAATTATATTAGGGACTCGTATGGGAGATAGTGTTCAGACCTTCTGTGATTCTATCCTACCAGGGCTATGGGTGAAGGGTGTATATTATCAATATGACTTAGGTGAGTCATACACAGGAGAGTATTGGGTCCAAGGGTTAAGGCTTAGTATACGAGTGGTGGGTACCACTCATATCAAAGGGTACGACTCGTGAGGGTCAGTCGTACCCCTATGATGGGATTTTTGTACAAATAAAGTAGGGGTATTCTGGATATTTCCCCACTTACCCTAATAACCTCCCATGACTTCTAACTTACTTTGGATGTTATTTACCCTATTTTTCTATTTATTAACACATAAAGACTCTTCCTAAACACTCTATAATTCTCTCAAGAGCTTTTGGGAAAGGAAGCTAGGGTTTCTACTAAATGTCTAATTTTGGGGATCTTGTTGCTGGTTTCTCTCCATCTACTTTGTCAATTAAAGAATTTTCTCTTCCATCACTATTAGTTCCAACTAAGGCATGATTTTCATTATTTCATTATTGTATGATTCGGGTTTTTAACTGTGATTTGGAGGGTTTGACTATAAATGACTGGTTATAGTTTCCTACGGTTTTAATTATGTATTTACATGCTTAATTGGTGGTTTTGGATAATTAGATTTTATGGTTTGATTAAATAGTAATTGGAATTGGTTTTAGTTAAATTATGCCCCTAATGTGTTTGGAAAAATGCCAACAAGAATGTTTTCATTGCATTGATCATTTTAATGGAACTCTTGGTTGTTTTAAACTTGGTAAAACAATTATGCATGGTTTAAATGGTTTGGAAAGGTAAAAAGGCTACATGGTTATGCTTGTTTGGTAAATGGGAATCCCCCAAGTGGTTTAATATGGTTAATAGAAGGGTATATGAAATCCCTTAAACCTATCTATAGTTGGCTATGGACTAAACTTGCAAGTATAGTCGGTATGACGATACCACTACTAATGGCCTTAAGTAATACGCCGCATGTTTCTAAGCTAGAAAGTGAATAAGTATTCCTACGTATGAAATCTCCTATCCTGTGATTCATACTTGAGTACATGACCTACAATAAATATTGTAGTGATAGGATAGCTTATGATGAATTAAGCATGTTCATATGAGTCACTTAAGGTAATACAAGATAAGATTTTTTGAATCCATCAAGTTTTAGTGTTTGATTTTTCAAGGTTCATCTTTGAACTAGTGTAACTCAATGTTAATGTGGTATTTTGGCTGATTTATACCAAAAAATTGTAGAGAATCGAATTAGCTTTCTAACGATACCAATTTCGCCGTAATCCAATACCCGAGTGAAAAGTTATGCCCATTTTCGTGAGAGACAGTAAGGATAGGTGATTGTTTAGGCGCTGCCCAACCCAAGCATAGGTGATTGGTTAGGCACCGCCCAACCCAAGTTAAGGCGATTGGTTAGGTGCCGCCCAACCTAGCCTAGGCAATCACTTTGGCACCACCTAAGTGAATTTCAGGTGCCAAAAACACTCTGTTTTGAGTTATTTTAAGGGTAATTAAGTCTTTGAACACTCCTTACACGTCCCTAAACTTAACCCTACGAAATATATAGCTTCTAAACATATTAAAACCCTATTATCATCTCATAGCTCATCATCCAAGAGCACTAAAATGGAAAAACAACTAGGGTTGCGTAACTAAGCTTGAAGATCCAATTTCAAGGATATTCCTACGTCAATCATCAAGAATCTTCCTTCTAAGGTATGCGTGAGTTGATTTATAGATCCCTTTCATCCATAAAGCTCAAAAACCCTCTTTTTCATTATAAAGTATAATTTCTATATTGTTGGGTGTTGATGATCATGTTGGTGATATTGGGTGATTCCCAAGATGGAATCTTTATATGTTTTTTTGAATTTCATGATATCATATGAGTTGGAAACATGTAAATTGGGTTGTTCATGACGTATAATTTGATGATTTCACCTATGCTTAAGATGTGCATGTAAGGTGTTTGATAAAATGCCTAAGAAACTAGAAATCATGCAATATAGCTAAATTGTGACTAAGTGAAGGATTCATGATATGCCCTCTACGTTCCAATGACTTCTATGTTGATAATGTGCCTTGTAAATGTTGTTGGAATACTCATGAACTATTCTTATGAGATTATGCTATGTTTTACTTGCAAATTCTACTTATGAACAAGATGTATGATAACCATGTAATCCACATGAACTTCCATGCTATTGGTATGTGTTGCCAATATGATTATGCAATGAACATAAAATTAAGATTGTGCAAGTACTTCCATGTGATATGAAATCCTTTCCATGCAATACATTGTTGATAACCATACTTAGTATGAGATCCCTACTTATGATAATATAAATTATGGACTCTACTCTTATGATCAAGTCATTCATGTGTGTTATTTTCCTTTTATTGAGTCCTGGAGGTAACTGTACCTGAAAACTATGGCTGTGTGCCTAGATCCATGTCATGTTTCATGATATCCGAACTCAAGCTATGATTCCATAGAATTCAGTCAGTCATGTGACTCAGGAAAACCACATGATCTTAGTCAGTTGTCAGATATCAGTAACATTCTGCCAGTCAACGAAATTCAGTAGGATTAAGTCATGCACAGTAAGTTATTCATGTCCAGTCCCTCCAGATGGGAATAGAGGTTAGCACCGAGTGAACCCAAGGATGGGAACTCACCCGCCAGTTCAGGGTGTAATTCTTAGTAGTCATCCTTGTGTTCCAGAACTACGTAGCCAGCGTAGATTAAGACATCTTAAACCTTCAGATTAGGGTTGATGAGGTGGCTTAACCCGTTAGTTTAGGGTTCCTACCATTATCATTGAGTACCCGCCAGATAAGGGTCACTCAAAGGCTGTCCTTACCTGTGGCACGGTATTGATACCCCTTCAGTTGGGGTAGAGATTGGACCCCAGCTTAGCCATAACGGCATATATAGGGCATGTCGATTAAACACTATTTCCCACAGTTTCAGTATCAGTCTCAGTAAAAGAACTCAGGGTGTTCTTCAGATTTCAGTATATATAGGACTGTTAGATACAGTCATTCATGTTATAAGTTTTAGTATCAGTCATGACAGTTATCAGTAAACCATGTATTAGCTTACAGGTCATGCTATCACGTATTCACGGTCCCAGTTTCTATATATGTGTGTTTGTACTCCCACGTTCATATTAGTCTATCAGTGTTGTTCATGCATGAAACCCTTTATGTTCAGCCTACCTTTCTCGTATACTCAGTACTCCAGTTGTACTGATGCATTTGCACTGTGGTGCTTTCTTTTTATGTTACACCATAGGTTCCAAGACATGAGCTCCAGCCGAGCAGTAGCGGTAGCATTTTAGTCGCAAAGACACCGTGAGTCCTCATTGATTCGAGGACAGTATGATTTGATTCATCTTTTTATTTCTTCAATTCAGTTTTATGGAGTTAGTTGGAGACATGTTCCTTCAACTCCTTATTCAGATAGTTTAGAGGCTTTCAGATTTATGTTCAGATTTACGTTCAGATTGAGTTGTTTTGGGTATTTTTACCCACATGATTGTATCCAGTTGAACCTTATGGCCTTATAGTTCTTTGTATTCTTCATTATTATATCATGATTTTAGTATACAAGTACAGATATCAGTCATGGGTTAGCTTGTGGTCCCTCGGGGTTATGAGCACCGTGTAGCATTTCGGTTTAGCGAATCGGGGTATTATACCTTAGTTAATGGATTGGTTTATTGCGTGGTAATGGTTTTAATTGGGAAATAATGGCGGGATGTGTAGCAAAGTTATGGAAGGTGGAGATCCTCGGGGAACCAAAATTGGAAACTCATATTTGCCGATGTGAGGTTCGGTTCGAGTTATCGTGTACATGATGTCACATATTATATTTGGAGGATTTACTAGTCAACCTAGGTTTTCTTCCCTGTTTATGTGGATTCACTCACTCGGGTGCTTTCAGCAGGGACAGCTTAACCCATATATCCCATGGGTGGTTTAGGATAGCAAAGCTACATAGCCCAGGTAAAGGTTTTAATGGCACACTAAACCCGATTCCCTTTCTCGGCATGTATATATGTATGTATGTATATATATATGTAGGTATGTATGTATGTATGGATTGTGTGCATATGGATGGATTTAATTCGTTTTATAAATTACATTATTCTATCCTTAACCTAAGTTTATGCTAGTGTTCACCCGCTAACCCATTTTCTGATGACTGTATATCCACGCTATATAGGAACCATCCATTTTACTCTTCCTACACAGTGATTGACTCAAGGAAAGTTGTTGGATTAAAGTGGCGAGCTTCCATCTTTTTGGAAGGCTTCATTTTATGTTATGGATAGTTTTAGGCCTTTTGATTTATTTCTGAATATTGGTTTTGGCTATGGTTGGGGGCATGTCCCAACTATATATCCTTACTCTTTGGTTAGAGGCTTTATAGTACTAATATGGATTGGAATGGGCGGAATTGTTATTGGTGTCTTCCTTAATATTGGCATTGGTATTGGGGCTAACATCATTGGACATAATTTCTCACTGTTCCATCCTCAGTCATTTTGGTATTAATCATATTATATTTTAGAACTCATTTGGTTATGGCCTAGCTTATGGCCCTCAAATTGTTATTGGTTTGGATTGATGGTTTAGATGGTAGGGTTGGTCTAGGAATAAACCTATCCCAAAGTTAGTCCTTATCAAGTTATGCTATCTTATTATATGTTTGGGATTTAGCCGACTCAAGGTATGCTAATGGTGGTTGGGTTGGGTAACAGGGGGTGGTCCCCGATCCTGGTTGGACTTGGGATACCCATTATGACAAGGCCCTCGGTCAGGTTGTGTCAAAGGTTCTGCAATATATCCCAATAGGTGATTCATCTGCTGCAACAGATCTATAATATATTGCAACATATGAGACAACTGTTCCAATAGATGACTCATCTAATGTAATTGGCTTCATGTCCTATAGTACTATAATATCAATTACCAACAGGCGATCATCTATTGCAACATATTACTAACCTGTTACGACATATTATTCACTAGTTGTAATAGATTATTCATTTATTGGGGTTCATGTTACGGCATTATAAAAACACTATTAATTTTATTATGATGTCGTTATTAACATTTTAAACAAATGTTCTTTATTTAGGTACCACTAATACAAGGATTAATAACAATAGGGGTGGATTGTTATGGTGAATGGATGAAGAAGAGCAATCGATATGTATGACATTAGAAAGAGGATGAAATGCTAGAGAGGACAGATATGACAGTCCAAAGTGATGTTTTGTATGATGATTTTTTGAACTTAATCATCAGCTATTATGGTCTGAACTGTCAATAGAAAGAACTCGTCACTAGCTACATGCGCAACTTCTTTGAAAATCAGAGTGTACTACCTTTCAAGATAACCGACTGGCTTCGGTTACATGCTTATCTTAGTGATTCAGCTAGGTTGATGGTAAGGGTGTACATGGTTGAAAAACTAAGAGAGAATTGGAATCAGAATATAGAACAAGAAGAATAACAAGACATCTTTTATGATAAGCTGGACGATCTGGACATGAATATTCCAGATGATGATAAAACACATACGCCCATTGTTGCATGTAATACGGTTGGTAGTTCTTCTCAATCAACATAGTCGGGAAATTTTCAAGATGATTAGACTGGATTTTACAAGGCAATATCATTTAAGGATACGAAAGAAATATCTACTTCTTTGATTATTGCTTGTTTGAAAAAAGATTTCAGACTAAATAAGGTGATTAATTCTAGCAAAGTCTTTTTCTTTAGATGCGCTAATCTCAATTGCAAGTGGTGGTTGAGGGATTTGAAATACTTAAGTTCTAATAGATTCATCATTAATGTTTATAAAAAGAATAACACATATGGTTCGGAGCACATTTTGAGCAAAAATACTTACACTACGACAAAGGTCCTCGGTCTATTTCCATAATTGATTCTTCAATGGAAAGGCCTTCTACAAGTGATATGGCCAATCAACTCCTTAAAAAATTTGGTGTCATGATCAGTTATTGAAATATATATACGTCCATGGTAATAGCCAAGTACTTGGTTTGGGGGACACACAAGCACGGGTACAAAATCCTCGATGCCTATCCTTACATGCTTCAGTCTACAAATCCTAGAAGTAAGACGGTGTTCCATGTTGATGAAAACAGTAGGTTCAAGTACTATTTTGTATTATTTGGTGCTTGGATTATTTGTTTTCAACATTTGAGAAAATACATAGACATCAATGGGACTTTCTTGAGGAGCAAGTATAATGGAGTTTTGCTAGCGGTGATGGGACAGGATGCGAAGAGGAACATCTTTCCTGTCACTTTTTATATAGCGGACAAGGAATTTGATGCCTCGTAAGGATTTTTTTTGAACAAATGTGAAGATGCATCGAAGATACCAAAGAGTTTTATTTTTTTTTTGGATAGGCATCCAAGTATCCTAAATATGGGTCAGTTTTCTATACTTCTGCTCACTTTGGTTATTGCATGAGGCATCTTGGAGATAATATTCGAAACAAGTTTCACAACAAAAGAGTCAAGAGCATTTTTTATAGAGCATATAAATCATATAATAGAGATGACTATTTTGAACATTTCAATCAAATAATGGATATGCATACCAAGGCAGCAGAACATCTCGTACGTGTTGATTTCGAGAGATGGAGCTAGGCATTCTGTCTGGAAAATAGGTACATTCTTATGAATTTAATATCTTTTTAAGTTACAAGTTTAGTATGATGCCGTACTAAGTGATTCTTTTGTATAGATATAACATTATGACGTCAAACATACTTGAATCAGTGAATTAATTATTTGGCAATGAAAGAGAATTTCCCATCATGACGCTATTTGATGAAATAAACAAGAAGTATGAAAAAATATTTCACAAAAGGTGTAAGTACTTCGTGAACGAAAAAACCAGATTTGTTCTAGAAGCGGAAAACAAATGTAAATGAACATCAATTTGGGGAATAGGATATTTGCCAATCAAATAGAAGATTACAAGTTCAATATCGACGGTCATGGTGATGTTTCCACGGTCAATCTTCAACAAGATCTTGTACGTGCAAAGTTTTTGACTTGGAAAAAATACCCTGTCCTCGTGCTATGGCAGCACTTTAAGCCCAATATGATTCATAATATGGAACTAAAATTTATGAGTGCTAGTTTTCATATTATTTGGTGGAAAAATATATAATGTCATATACTGAGAATATTAATTGGGTGCCTCCTGAAGAATCTTGGGTTGTTCTTGTAGAGCTTTTGGGAAAATTAATACCTCCTCCATATATTGACCCGAGCACTATAAAAAAAGAAAAGAAGGCGATATAATAGAAGGCGTGGTGTCAAATAATCATTCCTATAAAGAAAATATAAGTTCTCTATATGTAAGAATGCTGGTGGCAAAATAATCACATGCCCAGATTGTAATCCTCCATGATCATTGTAATAGCAAAACTTGTGTTGTTGTTTGTTATGAACTTTGATATTTTTAACTCATTGTTGTGAACGTAAATTTTATTATTTATTATATAAAATATCTTTTTATTAACTTGTGCATCAATAAAAAGACATAAAATGGGATCTAAATACAACATACCACAAAATTATTTTCATTAGACTACTTATCTGTTGTAATATATGGACATTTGCGGGAAAACACAATATCGTTATTAAACAAGAATGTATTCCTCCAATAGATGACTAATTTGTTGCAACATATGGGTAATTTTTTGGGGCAACACAATACAGTTGCTGCCATAAACCCAACATAAGGTCCATCTGTTGAAAGAACTCAAAACTCTTACTATTTCTACTGGATTCAAAACTGTTCCTTACGTCCAACCATTGACATGTTTGTTGAGAAGAAGAAATTGATCAAATAAAATTCAAATAATAATTAAAAATTCAAACTCAACGAAACATACATACAGTAGGGCACTCCTCAGCCTGCAAATCTCCGATATAGCAAAATAAAAATACATACACGAAAAAAAACATCTCCTAATTATTATTATTATTATTATTATTATTACTATTATCAGCTGGCCAATCGTCAACCGACAGTAGCAGGGCACTCCTCAACCTGCAAATCTCTCGAAACATCCTTGCTCTCACGGCGGCCAACTTTCACTGAAGTTTATTAAACTACCTCTGAAGTTCCTGTACGGTGTCGTACAGAATAGCAATCTCCCAAATAGGATCTATTATATCAAGAACATGCATGAATTGTTAAAAAATGTAATCATAAAAGTAAAAAAAGAGTCCAAATATAATACAACGTATACTACCAACTGGTAGATTTACACACACAAAAAAAAACTTACGTAAACGAGAAAAGAATCTGGTCTTAGAAGAGAATTGGTCGAAGATGTAATACAAAAGACAAAATGAAATAAATAAATAAAGTGGAGTAGAATGAAAGAGCATGGAGGGACCTATTTATAGAGGATTTAATTTGAATGTGGTAAGAAAAAAGTCACGACTGTTCACCTCCTTTATTAAATCTAACTTGTGAAATTTCAATTATTGTGAAAGTCATAATTAAATCTAACTGATGACTTTTTCATTATTGTGAAAAGGTATATCTTTTAAGCTTCTCAATAATATAACCATTTTTATTGAATTGTTGAAACTCTTGCATCTATTTTCTACAACATATGATCCATCCGTAGCAACAGATTAACTATCTGTCATAATATATATTCCATCTGTCCCAACAGATTAACCAACTGTTGTAACATATGGTCCATCC
Source organism: Capsicum annuum (assembly GCF_002878395.1). Classification (NCBI taxonomy): domain Eukaryota; kingdom Viridiplantae; phylum Streptophyta; class Magnoliopsida; order Solanales; family Solanaceae; genus Capsicum; species Capsicum annuum. The sequence goes on along the minus strand of NC_061121.1, from coordinate 58,620,646 downwards.
ATTGCAACAAACGCTCAATCCCTACCTCCAATCATTGATATGTTGAGAATAAGGAATAGATTGAATGAAAAATAAATAAGAACTAAAAAGCCAAAGTCGATAAAACATACATGAATTTTTGAATTCAATATATACAAATATACAATAAAAATAAAATATTCATTAGGTTCCTTCCTTAAGTTGATCCAACATAATAAAACAAAATACATATGCTAAAAGTAAAATAAAAAAAAACATAACATAGTTGTTATTATTATCAACATCATCATCATCATAATCATTATTATTATTATTATCAATCGACTAATTGTCATCTGGCAATAGCAGGGCCCTCCTTAGCCTTACTCTTATGGCACGCAACTCCCACCTAAGTTCATGAATCTGTCTTTCAGTTTCTCGCTAGGAATTGCACAGAATCACCTTGTACAAATTCAGATCGTCCATATCTAGAAGTGGAGTAGACTAAAGGAGTAAGGAGGGACCTATTTATAGAGGATTGAATTTGAATAGGTTAGTAACGAAGCCACACTATTCACCTCTTTTTTAATAATTACATCCCTTAGTTAAATAAAACTGGAGACCTTTTGATTATGTAAATCAAGAAAATAGATTTAAATACAACATTTTATAGTTATTTAATTAGGCATTGATCATTCAAACAAGATCTTGCATTGTACAGTTAAGTTTGATAGGTTTGAAGTGATAAGGCCGAAGGACCATGAAGATAGTGTTGATACCCTATTACCATTTAATGATAGTTATTAATCATGTTTATTCATGTTAAGTTTTAAGAGGGGACCAATATTTGGTGGCATTGCAAAGATCCAATAGAGAATGGACTGACTTTAGGGGTGCAATGGACTTTGAGAAGGTCTTTGAAGCCTCCCTTTGTAGCAAACAAAAATGTAAAACCACTAGAAATTCCCATGGTCCAAATTTATGAGGATAGGTTGTTCGAGAAGATGATTGTACGCCAGAAGGAGTCATAGGAGAATACATGTGAGGCAAAGAGGAGTTAATGAAAGACTATGTCATCTGAGACCTTATTGAAGAGGAAACATAACGAAACAAGCAAGGAACTTCTAGCGAATTTGGTCGATGAAATTGACATAAAATATGAGATATCTGAATAAAGTGCAAATATCAAAGTGTATCCAGAAATGAAAATTCTTAAGTCATCTCTCTCAAAGAAAAATACTACAGCTGGACACTTTGCTAGGGAACTGCGACTGTTTGAATGGTCGAAATGATCACCTCCAGAGAAAATAACAAAACACCAAGGAAGTAGCTTTGCCGGAATCAAGGTTTGAAATAATGTATAGTAAAGACAGAAAACTCACGCCAAGTTGTTCTGAAGTTAAATTAAGGAATCAAGCCACGGAGGCAATTTCTGAATTTTAACTTGCATCTCATGCCTTCTGTTTGTGGTTCTGATCAGTTCAATAGCAGCGGAAACAAAAAGGTATGAAGTTGGGCAAAAATTTTAGGCCTTTTTATTTTTACTATGATTGGCATGAACAGAACCACAAACTGAAGGACTAGGATGGAAGTGTAACCTCTAAAATTGCTGCCTTGGCTTGATTTCTTTTCTAAACTTCAGAAGTTCTTAGCACAAGTTTTCATTACTGTACATCATTTCAACCCTTGGTGCCTGCAAAGATGCTTCCTTAGTATTCTGTTATTTTCTCTAGAGGTGATTATTCTGACTACGCTAACTAGTCGCAGTTCCCTAACAAAGTGTCCAGCTATAGTAATTTTTCTTTTGAGAGAGGAGACTGACGATTTTTCATTTTTGGATACGGTTTCATATTTGCACCTCATTAAGATTTCTTAAGTTTTAAGTCAATTTCATCGTCCAAATTCTCTACACATTCCTTAGTACCTTGTGTTTCTTCTTTAATAAGGTCTGAGATGATATAATCTTCATCAACTCCCCTTCTCTCATAGGTATTCTCCTACTGCACCTTCTGTTGTATAATCATCACCTTGAGAAACCCAACCATAAAAATTTGGGCTAGGATAATAACTATATTGATTTTTATTCTTGGTTACAACAGTGTGACACTTTGAAGGCCTTTCAAAAGTCCATTGAACCCTTAAAATCAGTTCAATCACTATTGAATCTTTTTACAATGCCACCAAAACTTGATCCATTCACAAGAGTTAACACATAAACCTTTGCAAAACCATCATTAAACCATCACAGGATATCAACACTACCTAAAAGGTCCCTCATCCTTAATAGTTCAGACCTATCAAACTTAAATGAAAAATTACAAATATCTTGTTTGAATGATCAATACGTAATCGATAAAAAATAAAAGTCATAAAATTTATGTACTCTATGTTTTTCACGATAACATAATCAGTAATACCTACCTCCCATATATAAAGTGGTTCCATCTGCAAGTAGCTTATTCCACTAAACCCAACTTTACTCTAGCCTTTTGTGTTGGTTTGACAAAATTTGATCAATTTTTAATTTCTTATATCTACAAACAAGAGAAAAACAATTGATATCAAACAATAGAAGAATAAAAAGAACATTACAATAGATGTCTGCATAATTTTAAAAAGAGGTAACACAAAATTAAATAAATTCAACACATTACAATAAATGTTCCAACAGATAACCCATCTATTGCAATAGTTTTCCAATCTATTCAATAGATGAGCCATCTGTTGCAATAGGCAATGAATCTATGGCAACATATGGCCAATGTCTTACAACTTATGGGTCATCTATTGGAATAAATCAAACCAGCCTTGCTAGTGGTTTGATTTGTTCCGATAGTTGCTTTTTTGTTGCAACAGATGGGTCATCTATTGGAAGAGCTATTGGATTTATTCTAATAGCTGATTCATCAGTTGCAAAGTTGGGGAATCGGTTGCAACACCACCACCAAAAATAAACAACATCAATAATAGCATCAACAACAAAGAAACAACACCATATGTTCCATCACCATCAACAACACCAACATCACATATTGCAAAACCACCAACAACATCAACAACAGTATCAACAACAAAAAAATAAACAAAATACATAAAAAATGATACTTCCAACAAGGATATTTAAGTTCTTCCAATAGATGACTTTTTATGCATATTTTTAGTAAAAACAACAGTTTGTTTATTCAAGACTTAAAAGTTATTTTTTCTTCAATTTTCTCAATAAATAGGATATGTGTAATGGGTGAATAAATAAAAACAACAAATGTATAGACTAATTTAACTAACATAAAAATAAGGAGACGAGAAGAAAAGAGCAGTAGTAACCATACTTGCAATATCAAAAGAAAATGGATCAAAACACCAACTTCAATCAAGAAAAGATATAGATCGGTTGAGATCCGAAAGGATCCTCATGCTAAATATGAGAGACAAGAGAGAAAAAAGAGATGGATGTGATTATCCCAAAGATGAGAGAAAGAGAAAGAAGAGGGATGAATTAAATATTCATTAATAACTTTGAGGAGCATGAGGAGACGATGACATTGAAAAGACAAGATAAGATAACTTAAGGAGGTGATTTTTGAGTTATCCAAGAAATATTTTTTATTGCCTTAGTATTTTATCTATTTTATTTTGGACAGAAAACCGCTTTACAGTTAAAAAAAGATCTTAAAATGGATAAGTCATCTGTAGAACCAAATGTAAATATATGTTTGTATAATTCCCCGAGTCTGAATCCTGGACGCTACATAAAACTCATAATGCTGCAGGACCACAAGCTAACCCATGATTGGTACCTGCTGCAATAACTGAATAGTAATACTATAATTATGCAAAAATTAGGCAGAAACTTTCCATAAGGTTCAAATCTAAAATAAATACTAAAACTGAACATCTATCTGAAAATACTCTAGCCTGAAAAGCCTCTACTGCCTGAACAAGGAGTTGATGGGACAAGTACCCAAAAAACTTTGATTACTGATGGGAATCACCACTAGTCTATTTTGCTAATGGATCGAGCTGCTAAGTATGATGGGGAGACCGTGCATCTGAACCTATGCTATAAGACATCACAGCGCAAAAGAAAGGTATGTGATAGTACTTCGAATGTACTGGTATGAACATAACTGAATGAGAGTACATGTATAAATATGTAAACTATGAATAATGTCATGATAACACTAGATACTGAGTTCCGAATCACTGTTTTACTGATATCAGAGTTTACTGATATTATATTATTGTTAACTAAGTGACTGTACCTGATAGTCCTGATTTTGTAGAACTATTCTGAGTTCTGTACTCGACTGAGTGACTGTGTTTAATGGTTCTGATTCTGTAGAACTGAACTAAGTTCTATTCTGAATATTAAAACTGAGAATGTGGAAGGTAATCATCTAACTAACATGCCCCTTTCTAGATAGATTGGTGTCAAACCTATAACCCCAATTGGAAAGGTGTCAGTATGGTGCCATAGGTAAAGACAACTATAAGTTAACCCTCTCTGATAGGAAGCTCTTTCATCAATCCTTGTTGGCAAGAAAACTTGGATAAGATGTATCAACCCTAGTCTGGCAGGAAGATATCTCAACCTATACTGGCTATGTAGTTCTAAAATGCAGGGATTGCTACTAAGGGTCAAACCTTTTGCTGGAAGGAATTACCCTATCCCTGGGTTCGCTCAGTGCTGAATCCTACTCCCAATTGAATAGAAATTGAACTAATTTCTAAACTGTACTCGGTTGGACTAAACTATTACTGATCGTACAGTCTAACTAAACTAAACTGAGTTTACTGAGTTTCGTTAACTGACAGAGTACTACTGAATTCTATTAACTAACTGAATACTATGGAGTTTTATTAACTGAATGAGTTTACTGAGGTCTAAATTGTATACTGTACGGGAACTACGACTGATTTCTAAGTACTACTATTCATGACACCACTGAGGCTACTCTGTAACTACCATAGCTGTAGATAAATGGCTAAGTTTTTGGGTATTAAATACCCCCAGGACTTGGTAGCATGAAAAGTAAATCATAGCATAGACTTGAAAAGCATAACCATGTGCACTTGTTCATAACTCATTCATAGAGGCATTTTATCACACACTTGCATGATATAACTTGCAAATAAGCTAGCATGACTTGATTTTTCCCTTTTTAGTTCAAATGAGCAATTTATCAAGCACTTAAAGAACACAATCTCTGCACATAATACAAAACAAAATGTAGGCATCACAACTTCATTTCCATTTTCACACATTCAAGGGTTTAACAAGAATTCACATGATACTACACATATATCAATTAACTTCATATGAAACTTATAGCAAGACATAGATTATAAACCCAATTAATCATTACAATCATGAATATAATCAAACCCCCCATAAAATTTATTTAATCAATACACTTGAGATTTTTAAAATAGATTCTTGAACTCCAAGGGTGGAAGGGACCCTTGAATGAACACTTGACACACCTTAACAATTAAATTTTGAAATATTGATGGTAAGTTCTTGACCCTTGCATTGAATTTGAAATCTCCTAGGGTTTGTTCTTGAGAGCAACTTGTGAAAAATGAATAGTTTTTGCTGTTAGAATGGTTTAATTTTGTGTTTTGGGGATGATAGATGTGGAAAAAATACTCAATTACCCCTGAGGATGCAGCTTTTTAATGACTAAAAATTGACCTAGCGATACGCAGATAGACAAACTGCGTCGTTGGTATGGACGCGATGGCCAACTCGTCATGTCGAGTCCATGTTGGATCAATGGAATTTACACTAGGAGCTGGAGAAAAATATTCATCAACGTGATGGGCAATGTGGTGCATCGAGATTTCATCGATCCACTAGTTTGAGCTTTCAAATATGATCCAAATGAAGTTCAAAAAATTCAAAACTTGTTTGGGAACACCCACTGACATTCCTAATCATGATTCAACCTAAAAATCATTACTGTAAGAATATGAGGGTCGTGAAATAGAGTTTCCAACATATGGAGGCTAAAATAACACTAAGTCTGAATACTTAGCTAAAATTTTCTAAGTATTGGACCTCTTAACAAGCTTTAAAGGTCTGAGTTAAGCTTAGGATATTATGGGGTCTTACAATATCTCCCCTCTGGGAACATTCATCCTCGAATGAGACTGACAAAGCTGAGAATACTGATAGACTAGATTTAAATACAAGACATTCACAATTGTAACACGATGTTATGACTGACATTACTGATATGCTGAAATTTTGTATTGAACATACATATCTGATGCATGAGTAAATGGCTGAACAGAATTCGTAAATGGCTGACTGGGATTGCTGATAAGATGAGTTTCTCATGCTGAACATGTATATCTGATGCATGAATACATAACTGAAAATGCAATGGTAACTAATACCAAGTCTATACGGGAAATCTAAGTATGGAATTTAGTAAGTTCAAGGAAAAACTATTACCTTTGGTTGAGTCCGAGTTTGTAGAGAAGAGGTGAGGATACTTGGTATGCATATCTTCTTCTAATTCCCAAGTAGCTTCCTCAACGGACTGATTCCACCAAACAACTTTGACTTGAGGGACCTCTTTGTTCCTCAGTCCGCAAATCTGAAAATCAAGGATTTTGACTAGAATCTCCTCATAAGAGAGGCTATTCTAAACGTCTTTACTCCTTACAGGGACTACAACTACTGGATCACCTATGCATTTTTTTTAGCAAGGAGACATGGAACACTGGATGGACTGAAGCTAAATCTGAAGGCAATTAAAGCTTGTAAGCTACCTTTCAAAAACGGATGAGAATTCGATAAGAACCGACATATCGGGGACTGAGTTTCCCTTTCTTTCAAAATCTCTTCACTCCTTTCATAGGAGAGATTTTCAAATACACATAATCACCAATCTAGAACTCGAGATCCTTTCTCTGTATATCTATGTACGATTTTTGTCAGCTCTGAGCTATCTTAAGACTTTCCTTGAACAACTGAACCTTCCCTAAGCTGTCAAACACAAAGTTAGGCCTTACCACTCCGGCCTGAATCACTTCAAACCAATCAATAGGAAACCTACATCTCCTACCATAGAGTACCTCAAATGGAGACATTTGAATGCTAAAATGATAGTTGTTGTTACGTGCGAACTCAATCAAAGGTCATCTTAAATACCTTTAAAGTCTATCGCACATGCTCAAAGCATATCCTCTAAAGTCTGAATGATCCTTTATACTTAACCATCTGTCTGAGGGTGGAAAACTGTACTAAGGAGGACTTGGGTACCAAGACCCTTTTGGAAGGCTTTTCGGAAATAAGAGGTGAACTGCGTACCTCTATTTGAGATAATGGACAACAGAACTCCATGTAATCTTACTAACTCTCTGACATAGATCTTAGCATAGTCCTCGGCTGTATAAGAGGTATAGATTACTAGGAAATAAGTTGATTTTGTCATCCTAACTACAATGACCCAAATTGAATCTTGTTGACGATGTGTACAAGGCAAACCCATCACGAAGTCTATGTTCACTTCTTCCCATTTCTAGGTGGGAATACTAAACTCCTGCATGAACCCACTTGGCTTTTGATGCTCAATCTTAACCTACTGACATGTTGATCACTTAGCCACAAACTCTGCAATGTCTTTCTTTATCCTACTCAATAATAGATCTCCCGCAAATCATGGTACATCTTAGTGTCCCCTAGATGAATAAAGTAGTGTGCACCATGCACTTCTGCTAGAATTCGCTATCTTATATCATCTATACCTAGCACATATAGCCAGCCGTGGTAGTGCAACACACTATCTCCCCTTAGGAGAAAACCTCTACCTTCTGATCTCTGACTGATTCTTTCAACTTAGCTAGACTAGGATCCCTATCCTACTTTTTTTTCACCTTAAAAACCAGGGATGATTCTAAACTACTCTACACCCATATATTACCTTTTTCTGAATTGACTAAGCGAACACCGTGTCAGGCAAGCTGATGAACATCCTGAGCTAATTTTTTCTTACCATCCTCCACATCAGCAATACCACTCATAGACATCCTACTAAGATTATCAGCCACTACATTGGCTTAACCCAGATAATACAGGATGCTCATGTCATAGTCTTTAAACAACTCAAACCACATTCTCTGACAGAGGTTTAGGTATTTCTGAGATAATACATATTTTAGGCTCTTATGGTCAGTGAACACATTAACGTGCACCCCATACAAATAGTGCCTTAAAATCTTTAGGGAAAATACTATTGCTGCTAACTCAAGATCATGATTAAGATAGTTCTTTTCATGGGGCATAATCTATCTAGAGGCATAGGTTATCACCTTACCTCTCTGCATCAAAACATAATCCAAACCAACCCTGGAAGCATCACAATACATAAAAAAGCCATCTAGGCTATCTAGCAGGGTCAAAATTAGAGTTGTATTGAGTCGAGTCTTTAACTCCTGAAAACTCTTCTCACAAGAATCTGACCACTTGAATTTGACCTTCTTCTAAGTCAATCTGGACATAGGGGATGCAATAGACAAAAATCCCTCAACTAAAAATCGGTAATAGCCAGCTAAGCCCAAGAAACTCCTGACATATATCGGAGAGATGGGTCTAGGATAGTTTCTTAGCGCTTTAATCTTTTGGGGATAAACCCTAATTCCCTTACCAGAAATGATATGGCTAAGGAAAGCTACTGAGCTTAGCCAAATTTCCCACTTACTGAATTTGGCAAATAGCTGATGATTTCTGAGAGTTTGCATTACTATTCTAAGATAGTCTGCATGATCATGCTAACTATGGTAGCAGACAAGGATATCTTCAATTAAGACTATGATAAAAAGGTCTAAGTACTTCTTAAATATGTGGTTCATCAAGTCCATGAAAGCTATTGGGGCATAGGTAAGACCAAAGGACATGACTAAGAATTTGAAGTGACCACACCAAGTTCCAAAAGTTACTTTCAGAATTATCATATTCTTTGACTCTGAGCTGATGATAGCCTTATCGGAGGTCTATCTTAGAAAAGTAACTGGCACCGTGAAGTTTGTTAAATAGGGCATCGATTTTGGGAAGTGGATAATTGTTCTTGAACGTGAATTTATTTAGCTGACGGTAGTCTATTCATTTTTTGAGAGAACCGTTTTTCTTATACATCAATAAAATTGGGATGCCCTACGGAGACACATTGGGTCTGATGAATCCCTTAGCTAGGAGATCCTTCAACTATTCTTTTAATTCTCTAAGTTTTATAGGTTCCATTTTATATAATGGAATAGATATAGGCTGAGTATCTGGAAGAAGGTCTATTCTGAAGTCGATTTCTATTTTAGGAGGAACTCCGGGAAGATTTTCAAGAAATACATCTTTGAATTCACATGCTACTAATACTGACTCAAGAGTAAGGGTTTATGATCTAGAGTCCTAGACTTATATGAGATGGTAGACACATCAGTTAGATCTTATTTTCCTTGCCCTAAGGTAGGAAATATGCGGACCCCTGAATGCTAAAGTACCACCCCTCCACTCTAGGATGGGCTCATTCAGAAACTAAAACTAGATAAATTTTTTTCTACAATCGACTGAGGTATAGTAGGAATGAAGACAATCCATGTCAAGAATAGCATCAAAATCATTCATCTCTAATTCTACTAAGTCTATTGAAGTGGCTTTCTAAGATATCATAACTGGACAGTTCCTGTATACTCGTCAGAATATGATGGATTTACCCACTGGGGTAGAGACTGACGAAGGCTCTGCTAGGATTTCGAGACTGACTTCAAAGTCAAAAGCTATATAAGGAGTTACAAAAGACAAAAAAGCTCCTGGATCTAGGAAACCATAAATATATAAATGATAAACTTGCAACATACCGGTGATCACATTAGGAGAACTATCCTGATCCGATCGAGACTGAAGTGCATAAAGTGTATTTGGACGTTGCCCACTAGTGGCACTGGAAGCGACACTCTGATAATTTGGGTGACCAGACTAAGCTAAGGGATGGTTATGCTAACGTTGCGAACCCACCTAAGGATACTATCTAACTCTGTGGCCTAGCTTGCCACAGCTAAAACATATGTCACTTCCAGCTATGTAGACACCCTGATGGTTTTTGTCATACTTTTGGTAGAGAGGATTTGTTTGGACACTGCTAACACTACCCTGGTGTTTAAGGACTGATACCCTATCGCTATTGTCATCTGAATTTCGTAACAGGAGCACTGGCGAAGGATGAAGCTAGAACAGAGGTTTTTGGGTAGAACTATAAACAATTTCCACCCTCTAACTTAGGCTGGGTAAATTTGAAGCTACCTATTCTAGCTTTCTTATTCTCCCTCTCCATCTCTTTAATATTATCCTCCTCTATCTACTAAGCATAAACCATGAGCCTGGATATGTCCATCTTCTTAATCAATATTATGGTCCTACACTCCTTGACCTCACTATTAGACACGCTAGATGCATACTTACTCAACTTAGATCTTCTATCTGCTACCACAAGAGGAGCATACCAGGATAATTGAGTAAACTTAAGAGAATACCCTTAAACCGTTATGTTGCCCAACTTTGGATTTATATATTTTACAACATTTTCTTCCCTCAACTTTTGGGGGAAGAACCTATCCAAAAAAGTAATAGCAAATTCCTCCCATTCTATGGGCCTTGCATCTGCATCCCTTTCTACTTTCCACTATTTGAACCTTGAGTGAGCCAATCCTACAACTGATATGCAGCTAACTCAGTACTCTCACTAGCTGTCATCCCCATAATATCTGTAAATTTTTCCACCTGATCATGGAATTCATGTGGGTCCTCATCTGACTTTAACCCAGTAAAAGATGGAGGGTTCATTTAGGTAAAGTCCTAAATCCTAGCTACAATAGTATTGGCCATAGGGTTGGCTGGAATGGCAGCTGGGTGTTCATTCTAGGCTGCCAAAGAATGAGCTAGAGTGGTAAAAGATTCTCTGAATTCAGTATGGGGGACATGTTCATCCGGAGGATATGGCAAGACGGGTAGAGGTGCTGACTGATTTCTAGTTTTGTTGTCGTTAGTCTTTTTGGGAGGCATGTTCAATAAATAAAAAGGAGAGAACTGATTAGACTGAGAGTTTAACTTGAGCTCATGGTCACTCGCGCGACATGTATACTAAAATAAGGGAAAGTTTTCCTAAATTATATAATAGCCTCATGTCCATAAGTGTGGCGCACTACACACTCATTCATAAGACTCTACTAGATACAACTTTCAGACTTTCTAGGACTCTGTTGAACATTAGGATCTGATACCAAGTTTATAATGCCCCGAGTCTGTACCCTGGATGCTACATGATGCTCATAACCCCGAAGGACCACAAGCTGACCCATGACTGGTACCTGCTACAATATCCAAGTAGTAATACTATAATTATGCAAAAATTAGACGAAAACAAGCCAGAAGGTTCAAATCTGAAATAAATACTGAAACTAAACATCTATCTAAAAAAATTCTAATTTGAAAAGCCTCTACTATCTGAATAAAGAATTGATGAGACAAGTCCCCAACTAACTCCAACTACTAAAATAAATTAAGTATTGAAATACTGTAATAATAAATCTGTCCTCAAAAAATGAGGACTCAGCACTAGTTTGTTGTTCATAGATTGGGCTACTAAGTATGACCAAGAGCCCATGCATCTAAACCTATAATATAAGAAATCATAACACAAAAGAAAGGTATACGTTAGTACTTTGAATATATTGGTATGCTAAGTGAGGTAGGTTGACATGTGTGTGTTCATATGCATGAACAACAGCTAAATGAATAACATAAACATAACTAAATAAAAATACATACATGAATACATAAACTGTAAATGAGGTAATGATAAAACTAGATACTGAGTTTTGAATCACTAGTTTACTGATAACTACGTTTACAAATGCTGTATTACTATTAACTGAGTGACTGTACCTGATAGTCCTAATTCTATGGAACTATTCTGAGTTCTATACTGGACTGAGTGACTGTGTCTGGCAGTCCTAATTTTTGTAGAACTAAACTGAGTTCTATTCTGAAAATTGAAACTCAGAATGTGGGAAGAAATAATCTAACCTACATGCCCCTTTCTGGATAGATTGGGGTGCAAACTGTAACCCAAGTTAAAAGGGTGTCGGTACTGTGCCACGGCTAAGTACAACTGTGAGTTAACCCTCTCTGACAGAAGGCTCTTTCATCAACCCTCCCTGGTAGAAAAACTTATATGAGGTGTATCAACCCTATCCTGGTAGGACGATATCTCAACCTACGCTGGCTATGTAGTTCTGTAATGCAGGGAGTGCTACTAAGGGTCAAACCCTCTGCTGGCAGGAATGCCTCTGTCCCTATGTTCGCTTGGTGCTAAATCCTACTCCCAACTGAATAGAAATTTGAGTAATTTCTAAACTGTACTAGCATGTACTGAAGTTTTACTGATTGTACTGTACTGACTGAATACTATAGAGTTTTGTTAACTGACTAAGTTTACATAGGTCTGAATTGTATACTATACTAGAACTACGAATAATTTCTGAGTACTATTATTCATGACACTATTGAGGCTTCTCTGTAACTACCGTAGCTCTAGATAAACATCTAAGTGTTTGGGTACTAAATACCCTCAGGACTCGATAGCATGAAAAGTAAATCATAGCATAGACTTGAAAAGCATAACCATATGCACTTGTTCATAACTCATTCATAGAGATATTTTATCAAACACTTGCATGATATAACTTGCAAATAAGCTAGCAGGACATGATTTTTCCCTTTTTAGTTCACATGATCAATTTATCAAGCATTTGGAGAATACAATCTCTGTACATAATAATAAACAACATGTAGGCATCACAACTTCAATTCCAATTTCATACATTCAAGGGTTTAACATGAATTCACATGATACTACACATATATCAATTAACTTCACATAAAACTTGTAGTAAAACATGGAATAGAATTAATCATTACAATCATGAATATAATCAAACCCCACATAAAATTCATGTAATCAATACACTTGAGGTTTTAAAAATAGATTCTTGAATTCCAAGGGTGGAAGGGATCCTTGAATGAACACTTGACATACCTTAACAATTAAATTCTGAAAGATTGATGGTAAGTTCTTGATCCTTGAATTGAATTTGTAATCTCCGAGGGTTTGTTCTTAAGAGAAACTTGTGAAGAATAAATAGTTTTTTCTCTTAGAAAGGTTTAATTTCATATTTTGGGGATGATAAACGTGGGAAAAAGATCCAATTACCCCTAAAGATACAACTTTTTAATGACTAAAAATTGACTTAGTAACGCGCAGACCGATGCACTACTTCATTGACATCAATGCGATAGCCAATGTGCCATATCGAGTCCATATCAATTCACTGTAATTTACACTTGGAGCTGGATGAAAATTTTAACCGATGTGATAGTCGACAAGACGCATCGAGATCACATTGATCCACTAGTTTGAGCTTTCAAATATGATTCAGACGAAGTCTAAAAAATCCAAAACTTGTCCAGGAACACCCACTGACATTCCTGATCATGATTCAACCTAAAAATCATTACTTTAAGGTCATGATGGTCATGAAATAGAGTTGCCAACCTATGAAGGCTAAATTAACACTAAGTATGAATACTTAGCTAAAATGTTCTAATTTTGGGACCCCTTAACATGCTTTAAACCTCTCAGTTAAGCTTAGTATTTTTCTTACAGTTTGATAATTTCCAATAGCTCAGTCATCTATCGCAACAAATGGCAACTTCCATTTGATAATTTACAACAAATATCATTTGGTGTAACAGTTTGAATATTTATTTTAATAGAATTTTAATTGAATTCATAGGTTCATCTACAATTTCAATTGATTTATCTTGAATTATGTATGAGTACATAGGTATAATTACAATTTCAATTGAGTCGCTACAGCTGTATGATGTTTGTATTGCATTCATCTTAACCCAAGTCATCAACCGATCATTCTGAGTTTAAATGATTTATATTAACTTTTTATTTGAGATACCTAAATTGATTTATCTTGAATTATGGATGTGTTCATAGGTCAAACAATAATTTTAATTGAGTCGCTGCAGTTGCATGATGTTGGTCTTACGTTCCTCCTGAGTCGAGTCGTCAATTAATCAATCTGAATTGAAATGATTCATATTAACTCATAATTTGAGATACCTAAATTGATATAGCTATAATTATGGATGAGTTCATAGGTCCAACACCAATTTCAATTGATCCATTGAAGTTGTATGATATTAGTATTGCATTCCTCCGAATCCAAGTCATCAATCGATCAATCTGAGTTGAAATAATTCATATAACTTATTATTTAAGATACATAAATTGATTTAGATAGAATTATGGATGAGTTCATCGGTCCAACTACAATTTTAATTGAATCACTGCAATTGCATGATGTTGGCATTTTGTTCCTCTTGACTTGAGTCATCAATCGATCCATCTAAATTGAAATGATTCATATTAACTCATTATTTGAGTGTAACACCCGAAAAATCTGTCCTAAGATGTCATATGGTGATTAGGACCGCAAGTGATCCTAATCTATCCCATGAAATGACATACTATTAAGCAACTGATTAAATATGTATTAAATAACTAAATTTACTGTGCAGAAACATAGAAATGATGGAATCTATGAAAATATAATACTGATACAACTTTTACATTTTGATAAGGTCTGAAATAAGGAAATAAAATTATATAACTGACATTTATGAAGCCTCTACTATACTGACTATAGATAGCTAGGACGCAACTCCAACTACCACTAATCAATACACATGAGTAAGAAAGTAAAGTACGTAAATCACATCTAACTAAAGTCCCCAGAGTAGGAGGAGTTATCATCTGCTGGCTGAAATCTGCAACTGTCTGATTCTGTCTGCATATACTACCACTTGTACTACATTATGAGAAAATGTAGCACATAGATGTATATGTAGATCAGTATTTTTAGGATGTACTGAGTATATGGGGGTAAAATGCATAAGTAAATCATCATCTCATAATCATCATTTGTAAAACAATGTAGGCTAAATCTAAATGACTCACACAAGCTGAAATATCTGAAATACTGAAATCTAAAATCATGAATAATAAATCAATCATAATTTATAAATCTAGTGAGTAATAACATTTAGTTCTAGAAGTTGAACTTGTACTCTCTCTTCAAATTATGTTATCTAAGTATAGAAAGAACTCACCCTTAAATCTAAAATCTAAAAGCTGAATATTGTAATTAAATATCTTTTTGTAAAGCATAGTCTGAATAAATTAGTGAGCCTTTACGCTTATTTTTTAAAAAGATTTTTTGATATTTTGTCTTAGGAATTAGAAGCTTTAGGAGGTAATTTTAACCGACATAAAATATGTGAGCTGTCATGGAGTCCAACGTCTTGCCCATGTTGGAAAAGCTATTCTACCCTTTCCATCGGAATAGAACCTTAACTTAAGTGATCATTAATTTAGCCCAGTATGGGCGTTTACGACCTATGGTGGCTAGTAGTTCTGGGAAATGAGACCTTGAAATGATACCTAACTCGATGCTAAATATTACTCCCATACTTATTGCTCAGAACTTATAAAAAATTCACCTTAAAATAGCACAAGGGTTTATAACAAAAACCAATTATGCTTCACTTTCTTAAAATTTCAAACTATATGAACAATGTGGATTCCTTATCTTAGCTTAGGATGAAAAAATCAAAGCTTTACTAAAAATCTGTCAATAAACTGATCATAGGATACTTAAAGCATCCTCTTTCTTGAAACATTAACATATAAACTTGGGCTTAGTAACCCATACATCAAACTCATGTCAAAACAATGTAATATTCATGCTTAATTATGAAAATAATGATAATTCATCTCAAAATCTATAAATTTCTGCAATGGTCATGAAAGTATGAAATAGACATGCAATTCAACTTCTAAAACATTTAAAATCTCATAATCTTGCAATTTGCAATAATGGGTATGAACATAATTTAAATTCATGTATAAACATTAAAAATCATATAAATTTATAGTTAAAAGCTAGTTTTGGGCACAAGGATGAAAGAAGATCCTTGTTCATAAACCCCACATACCTTGATTGATGAAATTTCTAAGGAAGCTTGAATTTGAATCTCTAATTGTGCTCTTGAAGATGGCCTCTTGATTATCTTGAGTTGGGAATCCTAAATTTTTAGTTTTTTTGGAGAAACAATGGAGGATTTTGATTTCTTGGAGAGGAAGCTTTGAACTATAGGATTTTTGGTTGGAAGGGGATGGATGAAAATAAGCATAATAGGCTTAGAATAGGTTAAATTCTTTTTTTTGGATGAATTGAGGCCTTGGGAATGGACCAAAATGCCCCTTTTAAACCTCTAGTCCAAACTGAAAATGTAATATTTTCCGAACTGGGTGGCCACCGCAATGCGCCACTATCGCGATGGCTTACTGGAATTAGGAAAATTGGGAACTGGGCATGCAACGCGATGCACCACTATCGTGGTGCCCTATAGTTTTTCCATTTTATCCACTGGACATGCCAATATTGTGTTGGGCTACTGAAATGGGACAATTGAGCATTTAGACTTCTCCATAACACGTGGTTATCACAAAGGGACACTGGAATTAACGATTGTCATTTTACCTGCCTCCGCAATGCGCCAAGTGCCCAGGTGGCACACTGTCAACTTAAAAACAACATAACTCCTTCATCGAGTGTCAGAATTGGGCGAACTTAATATTTTTGGACAGCTTATTCAATTTCCCACACAATGGAAAGTTAAATCCAAAAAATTCCATATGCATCAAATGGTATTCATTTTTTAAGCTAACCCTTGACATTCTAGGGGCAAAATTAAGCTAGAAAAAAGTATTTGGTATTACATTGTGATACCTAAATTGATTTAGATAGAATTATGGATGAGTTTATAGGTCCAACTATAATTTCAATTGAGTTGTTGCAATTGCATGATGTTGGTATTTCGTTCCTGCTAACCCGAGTTGTCAATCGATCATTCTTAATTAAAAAAATTCATAATAACTCATTATTTGAGATACCTAAATTTATTTAACTAAAATTTTGAATGAGTTCATAGGTCCAACTACAATTTCAATTGAGTTGATGTAGTTGTATGATGTTAGTATTGGGTTCCTCTTGACCCGAGTAATCAATCAATCAATATGAGTTGAAACGATTCATATTAACTGATTATTTAAGATAACTAAATTGATTTAGCTAGAATTATGGATGATTTCATAGGTCCAACTACAATTTCAACTGATTCACTGCAATTTCATGATGTTGGTATTATGTTCCTCCTGACCCAAGTCGTCAATCGATCAATCTGAGTTGAAATGATTCATATTACCTTATTATTTGAGATACCTAAATTGATTTAACCTATTATTAAGCTAATATTAAATTTATCATAGTTCCATTCGAACTTAATAGAATTTATTATGATGAAATAGTTAAAATTTATCTTTTTTTAAAAAATAATTTAAGATCAATTTGGATCAAATTAACATTTTAAAAACTTTTCATTCTTTTTCAAAATACAAATCAACCCATATAAATCATCCATTTACGGGAAAAATATTTCATTATTTTAAATCTTGAGTTCTAACTCTTTTCTCTTTCTCTCAACAATACAAATAACAACTACTCAATTTATTGCTAAACCCATCACAAAAAATTGATTTTCTTCCTATTTCTGACCATATTGTTGTAGTTTTTGACTTTATTCTATCTTATATCAGTCGTTTTCTAGGTCTTAACAGGCAAAAGATATTGATAAGAGTTCTACATTTGTTAAAGATGCAAAGGAAGACTTTTAATTATATTATCTTTGAGAAATGCTTAATAATATTGCATTTCGATGCTAAAATATATCTGAAGAACTCAAAAAAACTAGTTTTTATTGCAGTGTTCCATTAATTATCATGGTATTATTGGATGGTGGTGTGGTGGTGATATTGGTGGTAATAGTTATGTTGTTGGTAGTCCTTGTATTGTTATTGGTGGCAATGGTATTGGTGTTGGTAGAGGTGTTGGTATTGGTGGTATTAGTGGTAGTGTTGGTGGTATTGGTGTTATTGATGGTATTGGTGGTGTTGGTGGTGGTGGTGGTCATGTTAGTATTAGTGGTGTTGGTAGTGGTGTAGGTGGTGGGTCTTGGTAGTGGGTCATGGTAGTGGTGGTGGTACTGGTGGTGTTAGTGGTCTTGGTAGTGGTCTTAGTATTTGTATTGGTGTCATTGGTGGTGGTGGTGGTGGTATTGGTGGTGATGGTGTTGGTCTTGGTGGTATTGGTGGTATTGGTGATGGTGGTGGTGGTAGTGGTGGTGGTGGTGGTGGTGGTGTTGGTAGTGCTCTTGGTATTGGTGGTATTGGTGGTGTTGGTGGTGGTGGTAGTGGTGGTGTTATTGGTATTGGTGGTATTGGTGGTGGTATTGGTTGTGGTTTTATTGTTAGTGGTGATGGTCTATCTATTGCAACAGGTGGAACGTCTATTGGGAGATATTAAGATAGGTCTTCAAATAGATTCTCCATCTGTTGCAACTAATATTTCAATTGTTAGCATAAAAAAACAATAGCAAGACTGTTTTGATTTCATCCATCAGCCTGTTCATCTATTGCAATAGGTTATGCATCTATCGTAATAGATGATTCATCTGTTCAACCTGATGGGTTATCTGGTGGAATGTTTTTTTGTTATGTGGCATATCAATATTTATTAAAATTTGTCTTACCTTTTATTGAAAGTTATACAGACATCAATTGTAATGTATTTTTTAGTTTTCTATTGTTTGTAGTAAAAGATATCTCCCAAAAGAAAAGAAACTGAAAGTGGATCAACTTCTAACCACCTAACAAAAAAGGCTAGAGTATAGATGAATTCGTAGGAACTTCTTGAACAATCTCAATCAGGGAAAAGTTAAGATGAGGAATGTTATGAAAATGATGTTGAGGGAGGCAGAGAAGGGTATGTAGAGTCTGGTGAGGAAAATAAAAGTGAGGAGAAAGAAGAAGAAGATAAACAAGAAGATAATTAAGTAGAAAATGAGAAATATGATGATGACCAACTTGATGATAATGATTACCAGTGAGGCGTGAATTAAGATCAAAATCCTAGCATGATCATATCACAACAATTAGTATTGACAGGTTTTAATTTGTGGTATCGATAGATGACCCTACAGAACTACCTGGTGATTTTGTACTTAAAGTTTAGTAAGAGACACCTTTTGATGACTTTAGGAATACTATGAAGAATGAAAAACTAGATGATTTTTTTAATAAGAGTTGTTTCAGACATTTTCTTGAGCTTCCTTAGGACAACAATGCCCATTTCCAAATGAGCATGGTATATGGTCTTCTCAAGCCCAGGATCAAGTACGTGGGGTATGATAAAAATTTAAAGGAGGGGGGCAGAAAGATATATAAAATGTGGATCAACTGCTATGGCATGTCGGTTTGTTTTGGCATAAAATAGTTTGCCATAGTGACAAGATTGACATGTGATCATCTAAAAGAACCTCCCATCAAGGAAACACCCTGTAAAAAGTTCAAGGCAAGCAGGACACCCAAACCACTACCAGTAAATAAAGGCAAGGCATTATCTAAGCAACTACCCACCAAAACCAACAAACGTAAAGATTGAATAGATGGGTTGTTGGAGATTGTTGGACATGGCTACAAAGCCACTAAGTTGTTACAAGATATCAAGCATAAAGCCATACCAAAGAAGTATAAGAAACAATTATGATTAGCTTGTTTTGCCCATCTTGTTATATTGGCAAAAGGCATCAACAAAGTCATAGAAGATGATTTGTTAAAGCTTTCTAAGGATCCTGAGAAATTCACCAATTATCACTCGTGATATAACATATACAAGTTTATTGTCAAATATTTATTGACAAAGATATCCCTAAGAATGATCACCTTGTATGTCTTTCCATGGGTTTTTATGGTAAATATAATCACTATTTGTATACTCTTGCATTAGTTTATATTGAAAAGTTATTTTGACTTTTTTTTTGCATCCTGTATTTCTTAGGCTTGGGCATTTGAAGTCATTTCTCCCCTCCATAAGCAAGTCGAGGATTACCTAAATGAGTTTTATTATCCAAGGATCCTTACGTGGTTGGCCATAAAGAGCAACACAAGAATTAAGGAGGTTGATCTCTTTAACCCTTTGAATGATATAGTAAGTCTTCTTTCAAGTAAAATAATTTAACTCAAAGAAAGATATTAAAATAAATTATTTACATTTTGTAAATGATTGGTAATCTATTGTAATTTATTTTAACAGATTCCTCATCTGGTGTAATAGATTGGTAATTTGTTGCGATAGATAAGTCATTTTCCACCACAGTTACCCATTTGTTACTTTGCTTCTCTGAACCCGAATTAATAGATTACCCATCCACTACAACTTATGTAAAAGATGGTTAATCTATTGCCACATAGGATTCATCTATTTCACCATCAAGATCATTTGTTGCATAAGTTGCCTATGTTGATATATTGCCCAACTGACTGTAAATTATTATTTCATTTAAATATATCTACCCTTTCTTATCCATGGATTGTAACCACTTAACAAGAGTTGGAGATGACTTCCTTTATTACTCTAGTTCTTGTTGATATAATAGCAAACCTAATAGTGGAATTAATAAAGAAGAATTAGCTAGAGCAACAGCCATAAGAAGAGCAGTTAGGCAAGGTCAGCCTAATGTTGAGGCTCTTTATGACTAACCTGCTGCAACAGATTTGGGTACCGCTTCTAGGGGTGTTATTGTGGAGTTATTCATATTGGTGACAACAATGTTGCTTCCAGTCGTAATGATAAGCATGTTAATACTCAAGAAAAAATAAATATGTTTGAATTCACCCCTTACACTGGTCCCTCTCAACCTTACACTGGTTACTCTCACCCTTACAGTGGTCCCTCTTACCCCTCTTTACCCTCATATTCTCATTGCAAATGCTATGACAGCATGGATAGGCAGGATAAACTCCTTGAACGAATAGATGTTATCATAAAAGCTATCGAGGAATTAAAATTCAAGAGGGGTGTCATACCATCCAAGAAGGTGAGATAGCCATACATACCTACAATGGTGGTTAGGAAGAAAAAAAAACAATTAGACATATAATCTCAAATATGAAACCAAAAAAAATTATAACTCGTCCTCCAAAAGTTTTTTAAGTGTAGGGATTATTGAAGAAGGTGGTTATATATGAGGAACTTGATGCCAAACAAAAGGTTGTTCTGAGAAAGACCATAAGTTCTAAGAAATGCACAAAAACCTTCACCATGAATACCTTTCCCCCAAGACTTTATGAAGATGACAGGTATGGGCTTGTGGTACGTGGACACGATAATTTTAGCTTTCCTAACCTAGTCATCTAATCTACTCCATGCAGAAGAAGCTACGCAATAGATGTGTCATCTGTTGCAACAGCTGGGTATTCTGGTGCAACTAGCGGTAGTTCTATTACAATAGATTACCCATTTGTTCATACGTTGCATTAGATGGGTAATTTGATAACAGATTCAGAGAACCCTGTGAACCAAATGGGCCATCCGTTGCATTTTTCCACTTTGTTTTTCTTTTTTAAAACAAGTATCTATTTAAAAATTATCTTATTATAACACAGTATGTTGATAAAATTTCCAACAGGTATGTTATCTGTTGCAATAGATACATTATCTATTGCAATATTTGAATCTAGTATTCCATTTCAATTAATAATTTCAAATCTAAGGATAACATAGATAAAATAAAATAAATCAAAGCCTTCAGAAATTATATGAAATAAATCAACAAATAAATGAAATGTAAAAAAATTGTTATGGGTACAGATGTTCTACTGAACAAATAAATCAATAGTTTAAGTTTTAGTTCCAACAATTCCTAAGGAGAGGTTATTACTTTGAAAGACTTATGTTGTAAAGATCTACTCAATATGGACAAGTTGTACTTCATCCGGTGCTATGGAATTCGGCTTTGATTAACGTGGATCTTTAATATCGCTTACGTATGGTTTCTGAGCTTTTGTTTCTCTATAATTTCATAAAAAAGTAGCATATCTTTTACGGAGTAATCCGTCATCAAGTCTATCATTTAGTACTTATAATTTCACGACCCGATCTGGGTCCCTGGGTGCGACGGGCATCCCGAACTATCAAGGCTTGAGAGACCCCTGTAACTCTCCAACCCACTAGTGATATTGTCCCCTCTAGTCCCAAGCCCGCCCCACTTTAGAATGCATCACTTGGGAGTAAGACTTGATTACTCATATAACCAACATCCCTCCCATGTTTCGCCAATGTGGGACACTATATCCTAAGTTGGGGTGTTAGAGTAGGTGGATATTTTAATGTTATCATGAATGTATAAGAGAAAATTGATGGACTTCCTGTGTATGCTATTGAATATGAGGACTTTGATTTTTGTATAAAATCATGTAATCTCTTTGATATGAATGTTAAGGGAGGTCCATTTACATAGTGGAATGATAAAGCAAATGATTCTTGAATTTTCAAGAGACTGGATAGAATGGTTATGAATCTAGGTTTTTTTAGGCTTATGGGAAGTATGGAGATTAAGTATCTATCAATAAAATAGGATTTGATCATGCTTCTTCATTATTGTCTTATGGAGGGCAATGGACATTTCCAAGTTTTAGACTAAAATAGAAGACTTCAAAGATGTGGTACAACAAAATTGGTTTTCTAAAGGAATTGATGATGTTTTTGTTGATCTTAAGGTCAAGATAAAAAGGATTAAAATTGCATTATCTTCCTGGAGCAAAGATAAATATGGTGATACTTTCAAGCAACTAAAAATTAGAAAGGATATTATCAGAATCAAAGAAGACTTGTTTGAGGAGTTTCTAACTGCAGATAATAGAAGTGCACTACAAAAGGCTAATGCTGAATTAACTCAATATTTACACTATAAAGAGGAGTTTTGGAGGAAAAAATTAAGAACTCGGTGGTTCACTGAGGTGGACAAGAATACAAAGTTTTTTCGCATCTTGGTCAATTGAAGAAGGAAGAGATTGGCTATTAGTAGAATTGAGAAGTGATGGGTCTTGGGCAGAAGGTAGTGATTAAGTATCTGAGAAAGCTATTGTTTTGTATCAAATATAATTTTTTAAGTAGTTTTATTGTTGAGGATCTGTGCCTAATTAATCTAGTTCCTATAGTATTATCTGCGACGAATAATTTTAGCTTAAATAATTTACCAATAAATGCACAGATAAGGTAGGTAGATTTTATATTAAATAGGGATACTGGTCTTGATGGTTTTACAGGACTTTTTTTATCGTACTTGTTGGGATATTGTTCGAAGATATATTGTTAAGGTGGTGCATGCATTTTTCTCAAGTTCCTGTCTTTCTAAATATATAACTCATACTAACTTGGTCTTATTTCTAAAATAGGAAAGGTTTCAAATCTTTTCTAATATGAAACCTATTAGTTTGAGTAACTTTTTTATATGGCTATTTCTAGGATTTTGCATGATAGGCTAGAAGGTCTTCTACCTAAATTAGTCTCTCAGAACTAATCTGAATTTGTGAAAGATAGAAGTATTACTAAAAATGTATTATTGGACCAAGTAATCATTATAGATATAAGTAAAAGGAGAAAGACTACAAATGTGGCAGTTAAATTAGACATGGCAAAAGCATATGACAGAATGAAATAGACTTTTCTTATTAAAGTGTTGGGGCAAATCGGTTGAATAAGTTTTTTGCTGACAAAATTTGGAGACTGATTGTCAATAATTGGTACTTTGTTCTTTTAAATTGATAAGTTCATGAATTTTCTCATACGTCTAGGGGTGAAAAAGGGTAACCCTTTATCACAAGCCCTTTTCATTTTAGTGGTTGAAGTTCCACCTAGAGCTCTCAGTAATTTGTTCTTTAATAGTGATTTCAGGGGTATTAGATTGCCAAATTGGAGTAAACATATTAACCCTCTTTGTTATTTAGATAATACAATTATATTTGTTGATACTGATAGATCATCGATACAACTAATTACGAAGACTCGGGAGAATTATGAAAAATGATCAAGTCAGATGATTAATAAAGAAAGAAGTACTTTGTTCAGACAAAGGATGTTCATGCTGAGATTTAGATTATTGAGGAGTGCACTAGTTTCTCTGGAGCCAAGATTCGTTTGACTTATCTAAGGTGTCCAATTGGACATACTAGAAAAAAGAAAAAGTCATTTCTCAAGGTTGAGAAAGAAAGTTCAAAATAAGTTTTAATTATAAAAAGGAGAGTTGTTATCTTTCGGGGGTACGGTTTTTTTGATTAACAATGTGTTATTGGTCATCCTTGTCTATCAATTGTGTTCCATTATTCCTTCAAAATGTTTTTCTCTATGATTTACATAAAATCTTTGCTATATTTTTATGGACTTTTAAAGAGGTGGGTAAAAATCAGCATTGAGTTTCTTGGTCAGAATTTTGTTTGCCAAAAAATGAAGGGGGTTTCGATTTTGGAGCTTCGTTTGATATTTCTAAGGCTTTGTATGGTAAATTATTCGTAGAACCCAGAAAACTATGTGGTCCTGTTTCATATAGAATAAGTACTCTAAAATACATAGACTCCAGGTTGTGTAATAGAGAGGGGGATTTTAAATATTCAAGTTCATTTTGCAAGTTAGGGACAGTATTGATCAATAAATATGGTGGGGGAAAAAACGTGGTCACTCTAGCATTAGATTTGATCATTGGACTCATTTGGATACCCTATACTGCTATCTACCTATTAATAATACTAACATTTCTTTTGAAGATGTGAAATAACCTATCTCACAAGAACGATAGACTGGTTCCCTTGTACACCAACTCTTTCAAGACAAGGTGCAATATCATACTATAGAGAAAGTTGAAGTGGTAGAAGAGAGGGCACATAGTTCAAGAAAATTCAAGTTAGAACTACTTGGGACCTATTGAGAATTCGAGGAAATGAAAAAGCAAAGTTCAAGTTAATTTAGGAAAATAGAATTTTTTTTGATGTCTTTTTTTAATAGAGATTGTGGAATAAGAGGCTCCCTACTGAAGAATTTCTAATGAGAACAGGTTTGTAATAGGTGGTAGGATATTGTTGTTGTGATACTTTAGCCTTGGAATCTTTTGAGCATTTATTTAATAATTTTCCAGTGGCTGCTTGTGGAATTTCTTTGCAACAGTTGCAGGACTGCAAGGCCCTTTTATTCAGATGAAATATACTAGCAGCAAATGGTGGAATTTTGATTGGGTAGCCAAATTGATGCCTTTATATAGGGTTTTCCCTACTATTATTTTTTGACAAATTTGGAAGAAAAGATATATTATCAAACATGAGGGCAATATGTTTGAGATAATGGAAATCAACAGAAATTTTGGCAACATGAAAACTATAAGATATCTTTGGTTAAGAAATACACCATACAATTGGCCTATACTTGTGAAGTTATTTAAAGCTTATACTCCAAATATTAAATGTAAACTGGTATGGTAGAATTTTTCTATGGAAGGAACTTACAAGTGCAACTTAGATGGAGTATCAAAAGTTAATCCTAGACCTAGTAAAAGTGTTTTTACAATAGGAATGAGGTTGGAGAATTCATTTATGCAAAATCTACAAGGACGGAAGATAGTACAAGTTTAGATGTTGAAACGGTTGCTATGAGATGTGGATAGATACACTCCATTCTAAATAACCTATCACCTGTGGTTTTGAACTATGTATAGATTTTAAGAAGACAAAACACATTTTCCCCCTTGAATTTGTCCTCCAGGCTCACTTTAGCACTTAAAATTAACTTCTATTTATTTACCCCCTTAACATCTTTAAAATGTATTTGTTTCACCCCTCAAAACTGAATACCACTTTCACAACGGAGAGTGGATTACACACTCGCCATGTTAGTGCCAAATTAATGCCACATTAGTTCCAGGTCATTGTCACGTAAGAAATTAGGATTTAAAAAAAAAATTCTACACCCATTCGATTTTTATGTATTTTTGTTTTAGAAAGAAAGAAATATGTATTTACTATTTATATATATATATTAAATAATATATATTTATATATATATATATATTAAATAAAAATTGTCCCCACCCCCACCCCATTTTCATTTAAAGAATATATATTTTAT